>NC_089798.1:985000-1015000 GCF_040412425.1 Macrobrachium rosenbergii | reverse complement strand
TGGTAATCAAAAGACAGTATACCTTGTAAGATATTGGAAACATTTCTTTTAATTTTCTAGAAAACAAAAACTTCAAATGAAGATAATAGTGTAAAAAAATGAAAATCTGTTTAAATTTCGAAAAGAATTTAAAATTGCAAGAAAATTACTTTCGTATATCAAATGTTCTTTTATTTAACTCTTCATTTGATTTTAAAGAATGTGGAGGTAAAGGAACCAGATAATTCTTGATTTTCACTACATTTTGAGTTAAGTTTTTATTCCAATTGCTACATAATGGATAAAATTTTAATTTTTTATATTTTCAACTATTACTGAATTAGAGAAATTTCAGTTTTTAAAGTTACGTTACAATAAAAAAGTATAAATACGCATGTATGTTATTGTATTTATGACAAATGCATTAGACAATCATGCTAATGCGAAATATGAGGAATATCTGAAATTGGATTACATATGAACGCCGCAGTGCCTCTCCAGAAACTAAAGGATTAAGTCAGGAATTTCAGCCAAGTAAATAAGATAAGCATTGATAATTTCTCCATTTTCATGGGGAAGAAACTTAATCACGCGTAGAATAATATTGCAAAAGAGAAGAATTCCATGACTAAACAGATTCTATGCTTTAGTATATTATATATATATATATATATATATATATATATATATATATATATATATATATATATATATATATATATATATATATATATATATATATATATATATATATACATACATACACACACACACACACACACACACACACACACACATATATATATATATATATATATATATATATATATATATATATATATATATATATTATATATATATATATATATATTTACTTATTTATGTTTGTCCACGATTAATTACGTTAATTAAATAATTACTAGGATAAGCCTTGAATTGCACTCACCATGGACATCTGTAAATACCAAATAATACATGAAATATACAAAATTACATATACAGTAAGCATAATGGTAGGTCGCCAATTGAAAGCTTCGATCAATATAAGATACTACTTTATTGCAAACAACATATGCAATTCAATCAAAAGAATGTTGATTTAGCTCTCAGTAAAGAAAGTTACTGGTAGACTTAGCACCACAAAATACCGATTCTACTGACATTAAACATTACTGCTACAATCTATAGCACAATGGAATGTGTGTCACCTCTAGGGACTCCTTTGCAATTACTGATTTCTGGAAATGTTGCACATTGAATAGCCTGCTGCAATGAGGCAGGAGTCTTCCAAGCAAATTGGATGGCAGGAATGCAAGGCTGAACAATATAATATATTGCACATGCCTGGAAATAGAATGATCCAGGTAAAGCTTAGTGATTGATAGATTAATTTCTCGGCATTACTGACACATGGGAGGAATTAGTAATTTCTTCTGTATGGACATATATAATTAATTCACTTACTTATCACACACAGATCACAGAGGCAGTAATAACAGGCTCTTTAAAGAGCAATTAATGGGGAGAGAAATCCGTGAAAAGGAAATTAGAAATTCAGTTGGAGGAAAAGGGAACTGATAAATCAATACTAACTTCAGACGTACCATGGATGATTCTGCGCAAGTGCACGTTGCAACAGTAGCAGGTTAGGGGGTTGTTTTCATTAACAACAGTTGGCAGCATGTCGCCAAGGTCACTTGTGACCTACAGTAAGTTCCATTTCCTGGCATGTGCACCAAGACAAAGACAAGGGGTCTGTTCGGGTGTGTAGAAGCAAGTATTAAGTCTGGATTGACTTTGGCCAGCAGTGGAGAACTATGTGCTGGCCTGGCAGTGGCACTTCTTCTGTAAGCGCATTTGGGTCTGCCACGATCCAAGCACATGGGAACAGCATGATAAAACATTGAACTGATCCACTGGAAGTGCCCAGGTTCCAGTCGGGTATGTGCATGTGTGTGTGTGTGTGTGTGCGATCTCCCATGGGATATTTATGAGAGGAACAGTGACTCTCACGGGGAGACAGCCTCGATCTTGGGTGGCTGATATGTGCTTTTAGCCTGCAGTATTGTTGAAAGAACCCGCCATTATGAAGATACATTATCTGGGCCATAGAAAAAGAAAGTAAGATCACCTAGTGACATTTATATCTTTTCCAGATTTTAGAGGGAAACCCCTGGTTGGGAGGCAATGAAATTGATCGATGTCTACATGATGAATTTTCCCATTTGTGCATTTTTTCTGCTTTGAATATGTGTTCATTAACACCATTTCAGGTTTTAATACAAGGATATGTTTCTTTCAATAGGAATTCGAGTTTATGGTGTTTTTACTTTTACATACTATATGACATATACTGTGGTCTAGAAGAGTTATGACCTTATTACTTTGTTTGATGACTAGGGTGTTATTCACTAGTATTGCTTGGTATAAAATTATTATGCTTGTTTGTGAAACAGTATTCCCTCTAGTATGTTTTCCATTGATAGGGGGTTTGAATCACTCCATTTCATGACTGTAGCTTTTGCTGAACCACTTTTGTTAAATTTGCAAGTCTAGTTTTGTACGTCAGTGTTTAATTTCGGTAGGCCTTTGTTGTATAAAGATAGATACAGTGAGAGAAGTCGACAAAGGGGAAGGGATTTGCTGACTCAAGGGTAACGGCTACCAGAGCCGTCGTAGGAAAAGTAAGACATTTGATTCTGTTCTTAAAACGGACACATCAATAAAAGATGGCCCTTTTTGACCTGGGAAGGGCCATTAATACAAGACGTCTGTCTCAAAGAGGAGCTGAGCCAAGACTGAATGGCGCCTAGCTGGAAGGAAGCTGTTTCTCCCATAGACATATCATAGCCCTCTGGCTAACGCTACCGTCTTCAAAACAAGGTCCCCCACGGCTTTCTGAAACATTCGAGATACCAGCAGACAAAGGGCACAGCCGGAGGTTTATTAGGCCTTATGGTAAGAGGCATAGCTACCACTGAAGCTGTGGATCACTCTAATCTAGCCACCTGGTTTAACCCTTTGTGAAAGCTGCGCCCAAAAGTTCACTTGGATTCTGACCCTGGTCGTTTATGGTAACCCCCTACTCGATGGATGGGAGTTTGGCCCCTATTATGGCCAAGCATAGAGACAGTGGCGGCGAATATTTATAATAGTATATATACAGTATGTAAATATACATATATATAATAAAAAAATTCCATTGTATTTAGGAAATATATTAAAAACGTTAAAATTCATTACAGTTTCAAGACCACCTGGTCTTCTCTTCAGGTGATTACAGAATAATAAAATGAACACGGGAAAGTTACAAATGTTAAGAAAGGAAAAAAAAATATATATATATAAACAGCCGCCTTCGGTTATTTCCGAACTGCCCTTATTAACAACAATAGTTGAATATCAACAACCTGGTAATATTGTTAAGGTTGGCAGCTTGAATGACATAAAAGGACAACAAACTGTCAAACTTATAGTTACCATCATTAGGTTAAAATTAGGTACTGCCCTAATGAGAGCAGCCTCAACTATCTTCCTTTTCTGTGTATTGTTGGCTTTAAATAACAATTTACTGTTTTGTCACTCAACTCTTTGGTTAGTTGATGATATTTGCTTGAATAAAGCAATATTCACATCTCCCCCTTCTTATTGCATTTAAATGTTCTCGCGATCGCGGATCAACAGATTTTCCTGAATCCCTTATATAGACATTATTGCAATCCGCACAAGGGACATAGTCCACTCCTTTATTGTTTTCATCCCCAGCATTACTGTCATTGTAACTTTTCCGTTTTTATTTTATTATTTTATAATCGCCTGAAGAGGAGACCAGTTGATCTTGAAGCTGTAGTGAATTTAACGTTTTTATTATATTTCCTAAAAACAACGGGATTTTATTCATTCTTAGAGCACGGCAAGCGTGCGCATTATATTTATTTTCATATATATATAAATATATATATATATATATATATATATATATATATATATATATATATATATATATATACATACATATATATATATACATACATATATATATACATACATACATACATACATATACATACATATATATATATATATATATATATATATATATATATATATATATATATATATATATATATATATATATATATATACATATATATATATATATATATATATATATATATATATATATATATATATATATATATATATATATATATATATATATATATATATATATATATATATATATATATATATATATATATATATATATATATATATATATATATATATATATATATATATATATATATATATATATATATATATATATATATATATATATATATATATATATATATATATATATATATATATATATATATATATATATATATATATATATATATATATATATATATATATATATATATATATATATATATATATATATATATATATATATATATATATATATATATATATATATATATATATATATATATATATATATATATATATATATATATATATATATATATATATATATATATATATATATATATATATATATATATATCTTATATATATAATATATATATATATATATATATATATCATATGTTATATATCTTATCACTGAACTGAACGTAATATCACAGTGCTATCCGAAAGTTTCCGTGCTCCATAAAATAAATCATTCGTCAAAAATACACAAATAGGACAAATTTTTCCTATAATAAGTTTACCAATCATACAACGCATGTTATCTAGAAAAAAATAAAACATTGTATAAGTAGAAGAGTTCACCAAAGGCGAACGTTTACGAAACAATAGAAACGATCACTGCATTAAAACGAAGAAAAGCGTTAAATGAGGGATAACATCATTCTGGTTTTAGTGCATTTATAGAATTTGTTTAATCCCTTTTTCTCTATGCTTAAAACTATAAATAATTAACCCAAAATATTTTTCATAGTCAAGCTAAAAAAAAAAACAGATAAAAAATCATGTGAAGTAAGGAGTTCTGTTTTTTTTAAATTATCTGATCCAGAGAACCACGAAACCAACTAACCTCGGGTTTTAGTATAGTAGGCAGAGTAAGTACCTTGAATAATTTAAAGACACCGTCACCAAAATTGCATCAGAAGGGCCATTTCTCATTGTTCTTCATAGCAAGACGCGCAGGCCAAATTAGAGATGACATTTCAAGTTCTTATGAGGAATTAGTAATCCAGCAGGCAAACAGACTGCTATTACGAAGACACTGAAATCATGGTACAACCAAACACCTAAACATCGCCACCAATCTAGAAATAAACTTGTAATTTAATGCCTGCACATATAAAAACTATACAGATGATGACTGTGCCATCTGCAAGATCGTCTCATCTGTGATCACTCTATGGATCAACAGAAGAAAATTGATCTAATAACATATATCATTATGAAGACTTCTGACCGAATGATGGAGAACAACCTCGCCCTTCCAATAGATCTTCGAAGATGACCAACTTGTTCTGCCATTTTCACTGTCCTATTGTTTGATGCCTCAGTTAATATATCAGTAAGAACACTGAGAATCATATGTGCAAAATTCGCAACACCTCCTTAAACTGTGGCTCTCTTGCAACATCATCAAAGTAATTGACTGTGCACCAGACCAGTGACACTTGCACATCCTCAAGACAGTCACTTCCTCAAGGAGAAACTAGATCTGATCACAGCCAAAGAGATTTTCTGTCCCCCAAACAACCATATGATGCCTTCAAATGGCACCCCAATATATAATCGCAGTCACCTGGAGGAAAACACACCTTCCACCCCTCAGTTTCCTGTCCCAAGCAGTTGTGATAATGTGACCTTTATAATAGTCCATCACATGATTTCCAATAAGGGGGCTAAACTTCGAGTTCTTTGCCGGTCCCCTCCTCCACCCGCCTTGTTTAGCCCCTTTTTGTCTATAGGAAAATAGTCACTATCCATTTCCGCCTGTTTCCAGGTTGTTATCAAATATGTCTCATTTCATGATTTTTACACCTACCCTATACACATACTTTTCTCTTGATTTAAAGATAATTTTTGGGTTGTACATTGCCTATGACTAATATTTGAATGATTTCACTATTATTGTGAAGGGCTTTAAATTTTCTACAAATCTTCGTCATTAAATTTTGAATTTGGCAAAATTAATTTCTTTAATAATTATTGACGTAATTTATGATAAAATCAGTATGTTTATCTTAATTTTACTTTTTTCATAGCTTTTCTTTAAAATATTGATATCTGATAGCCGTGTATTATTCAAAATTATAAGATCTTTCAAATGCAATTCACAATGTTCTAATTCTAATAGTTTTGACATGGAAACAATATGAAATATGGTAATAATGTTACACAATTTTTGGTTTTATTATTTTTACTTCTCCAAACTTTCTACACACACACACACACACACAAGTATGTATATTAGGAATATTTTGATAAGATTTTAACTGGAAAAGTTCATTCCATTATTGACCGTAAAAAGGGCTATGGGTGCTTAAAAGGCTTTGCCTTATAATTCTTATTTCCTTTCTCTCTGTAGGCAGTAAGTCTTCTGGTGATGGTGAAGAATCCACAGTAAATGCAGAGTATTGTAGAAGCTGGTAGAATATGCATGATTAGAATGGCTTCTTTTGATATGCATCCTCCCATAATTACTCCTACTAATTCTCAAGTAGACTTTTCAAAGTGTCTGTCATACAGAGGGTACAACTGGTAAATTGACTCCGTTCTCCATTGTCAATTGGCATGCTTTCTACAATGCAGCCAGGGAAAGAAATGATGAAATCTATAAATGTTTGAAGGACACATTGGACAATGGACCATTGGGCGTTTACCATCGGACCTGCTATCAGGCCTACACAAATCGAGATCACATTGCAAGGCTCAAAAGACAAAGGGATGAGAACTTTGTTGAACCTGCTGACAATGAACACCTACAACCATTCAAACAGCACCACCGTTCCAAGGCCAGCTCCCTGTCCAAACTTTGTGTGATCTATCAGACTAGATAGTATGATAAAGCCAAAAAGAACATTCTGCCCTTAGTTCAGTGCATGACTTTTGAAACTGGAAATAGAATCCTTCAGTCTGCAAGATTGCAAGAAGATGATCGTATAGTGAATGAACTTTTTGACAGTGATCTAATTGCAACTGAAGTGTGCTACCATCATAGTTGCTATGTTTGGTACACCAAGAAGAGATAACTAGATGCTCTTAAAAAATGTAAAGTACCAAAGGCAAAGGATCTGTATGAAGAAGCATACACTTCACTTGTAAAAGAGGTCAAAAGAGATGTGCTTAGTTGGCACAAAACAATGTCAGTGAGCATTCTTTTAGAACATTTCAATACTCACCTGGCAGCACATGGCAAAGAAGCTCAAATTACAAATCATACAAACTCAAGAACCGCTTGCTTAAAACCTTTGGAAAACAACTTTCATTTTGGCAACCTGCCAAAGAGAATGAATTATCAGAGATTTTGTTTTTATCAGAAATTCCTAAAGGGCATATTGTTGAAGCAGGTTTGCGACTTGCTGATTACCATAAGGCCTGACTTTGACTCTGAGTATTCTGAAAATGAAACCAAAACGGACCTTAGTCCTATTACCAGGGCAGATCTCTACCATGTGACAAAGCATCGTAGAAGTGAACTAAAGAAGAAGAAAAATCTAATGACAGATGTTTCTTCAGTTGATGTGACATTAGATAAAGCTCATTTGCCAGAACAGGTTTACAACTTCCTTGTTTGGATGATGTTTCCAGACGAGTTTGGTGGGGATGAAATGGAGACTGTGGAACCAGATTTACACAGAAGAGTCATGGCTGTTGGACAGGATCTCATATACAAAGTGTCCAAAGGGAGAGTCAAAACACCAAAACATATCTCATTAAGCATGACCATAAAAGATTTGACTGGAAGCTACCAGCTTGTGACCATTTTAAACAGATTTGGACACACAATTTCTTAAAATGAGTTGCTTGAGTTAGAATCTGCTTTGGCCCAAAAACATAAAAAAAGAGAAAGGCAGGGTATCATTTCCAAGTAATATCCTGCCAAATGTGTTCATAACTTTCTGCTGGGACAATAATGACCTCAATGAGCAAACTCTCAGTGGCAGTAACACAATCCACTGTACAAATGGCATCCTCCTACAATGCAGAGTCCACACTCGTGAATCTCCACCAGATCCACCTCCATCCCAGATCCATCAGGTGACAGTGACAAGCAGCAAGCAACAGCAACAAATGACCTCGTTATTTTTATACCTATCTCTCAAAGTCAGAGACATGGCCCGGGATTGCTGAATGTTGACATCAGAAGAGGATTAATTCACAAATGTTCAATGAATCTCACAAGCTGAATATTGGGTGGTTCCTGCTTTGCCTGCTGCTAGATTCTGGAAATTTATTAACTGTGAGCAATCAGCAACACCAAAGTGTTCCAGGTACTGGATATTTATTATGTGTTTTGTCAAGTGTTAAGGCTCTATCACAACATGTTCCACATTTTAGTTTAGTGTATGCTTCTGTATAATTTGCAGTCCTATATGTTTGCATATTTATAATATTACTATTCTTTTATGTTTACTGTATTTTTAAAAATGTATAACACCTTTTGTGCAATTTACAGGATGGAGTCCATTCAATGCTTACACCCAGAAAGATGCTGATATACCTGCTCCCTGCACCGTGGGGTACTGTCAAACTATTGACGCAAGTCCAACAGAGCTTAAAACAGTTCATACAATCCTTCAGCATTCCCTGGCAATGGTTGATCAGCTAAAGCAGCGCAGGGTGATGGTGATCTTGGATCAAACCATCTACTGCAAAGCAGAGCAAATACTCTGGTCATGCCCAGCTGACTATCAGTGCATAATTCTACGCATGGGAGCATTTCACATATGCTGCAACTTCCTTGGCATTCTTGGCCATCGTTTCGGCGATGCCGGATTGAAGGATTTGCTGATTGAGACGGGGGTAGTTGCAGCTGGATCGATTGTTGGTGCTCTGACGGGGTACCACTATAACAGAGCAGTAATGGCACACAAGTTGGTATATGAAGCTCTTCTGAGAATGAAATGGTCAACATTTGGATCCTGGCTCTCTGGGAATCCCAAAAATGCATTTGACCATCAAGCCTTATTGAACCTTTTACGTGCAGTTCAGGATGACATTTCTCCTGATTCATTCAGAGAGCTGCTGGAGTCAAACACTTTGCACAAATGCTGGCAGCCTATAACAAGTACACAGAATCATCTCGTGGACCAATGGCTGAGTTCTGGGACTCCTACATTTCCTTATTTGAACTCTTACTTCATTTTATCAGGGCAAGTAGGACAGGAGACTGGGAACTTTATAAGACATGCCTGCAACAGATGTTACCTTGGATGTTTGCTTATGATCACACAAACTATGCCAGGTACATGGCCATTTATATGTGGGGCATGTTGCAACTGCAGATGACTCATCCTGATGCTGAAAAATCTATGGAACAAGGTGAATATGCTGTGCAAAGGTGTGAGGGAAAAGCTTTCAATCAGATTCCTGTGGACCAAACCGTTGAGCAAACTGTAAATAGAGACAGCAAAACACCTGGAGGCATCTTAGGTTTCAGCTTAAACAAATCAGCATTGCTAAGGTGGATTCTTACAGCTCATGAAAGAGCTGCTATCACACAAAGATGCAAAAGAATGGCTGGTTTGGAAGACACAGAAAAAAAAGTCCACATAAGGAATCATCAAAATGCAAAGTTCAAGGGGATGAGGAATGTGTACAATGAATTGTGAACTTTCTGACATATCGTGAAAATCCTTTTCAGTCATCTAATGATCTTGTTAGTCTCATATCTGGTGTTGTGGCATCTGATGGAATCATTGAGGATCTTCTTCATGCTGAGACAAAAGGACAAAAAACACTTGATGACTTTGTGGAACTGCGACTGAATTCTAACAAAACAAATTTCTTTGATCCGCTCAAAAAACTCCAGCTGCAGACTTTCAGCCATGCAAAGAAACCTAAACAAAGACAGGAAACAACCAAAAAGATGATTTTGATTTCTTTGCCAGATGTCTTGTAATTGCACAGAACAGAGATCTTGACCTCAGACAAGTTTTTATGTATGACCTTGGTTATGTGCCATTGTCCTTGGTATTACCAGATGGAGGACTCTGCAAAACTACAAAGGCAAAATGGGCCATATCCTAGAGAGGAAGACAGTTACCACACTAGAAAAGGCTACGGGAACTATGCTCATTGTTGATGGCATGGCATTCCTCCACACAGTGAAACAGATGCCAGCAACATTCAGAGATTTGGCCGAGAAGATTATGATGCTCCTTCTCAGAGAAGCAGATGGCTTTGGTCCTGTATCTAGGTTGGACTTTGTCTGTGATCAGTATCAAGCTGTATCAATCAAAAGTCTGGAGAGAAGCAGCCGTTCCATTAGCGGAGTTTTACAGGTAAAGATAAACAAGCCAACTCAGAAGTGCCCCAAGCAATAGGAAAAATTCTTGGCTGATGACCTCAACAAAGAAAGTTCTAAGTGGGAAGGAGCTGTACTTGACAGTCGAGAGAGAATGTCACAGACTCACCTCCAAACAAGATCACATTCAAGATGAGATGGTGTTTAGTCTGTGTTCTGCTCAAGAAGAGGCAGATGGTCAACTACTGCTCCATGCTTATCATGCAGCAGATGATGGACGTCAGAGCATTTTCATCAGGAGTTCAGACACAGATGTAGAAGTCCTTGCTCTGTATCATCAGGACAGAATTCCAGCATGCCTTTATTTAGTCACTGGAATGGGGCAGAAGCAGAGAATTGTGGGCATTAAAAGCTTAGCTTCGGAGTGGGGCAGCGATATTTGCAAATCTCTGATTGGACTCCATGCCTTTACAGGTAATACTGGCAGTGAACTTTACTTTGATGACTGATGACTGGTCTTTTCCAAAGCAATGAATGCTAAATGTAACTTTGATGTTATTACAAGTTTGAAATCATTTTATTCTGGATTGTTTTTTGCACAACATGTGTTTACCCATAAATATTAGATAATAGTATCAGAAAATATTCCATCATATATTTTACAATAGTGCAATAATTTAGGTCTTTCCTAGATATTTTAGCTACACTGAATACACAATTTTGATTGAATCTACTTATTAGCCTATATTTTTCACAGGTACTGACAGTACTAGTGCTTTCTGTGGCAAGGGAAAGGCTGCAGCTCTGGCTATGGTTGAAAAAGATCAAGACTCTAGAAAGCCTTTACAAATGCTTGGAGATTCTTTTGAAGAGAGTCCAGAACTCTTCACTCAGTGTGAACAATTCACTGTGAAGCTCTATGGCACTGACCATGTGGAGAGCGTCAATGAAGCTCTTTTGTGTAAAGAGTCACCAGTCACATCAACTTCCACCATATCAGAATGCCCTGAAGCAATACATAAAACGAGCCAGCTACCAAGCAGCATTGTGGAAACGAACTCTCAAACCTGAACCTGGTGAACCAAGTCCAAGTGGTCATGGCTGGACTGTGACTAATGATTCTTTATCCATTTACTGGACAGACAAAGGGCCAGCTCCAAAAGTACTGATGGAATATACCTGCTGTGGTTGTAAACACCCTGCATGACTAAACGTTGCAGTTGCAGGGGCTTGAACCTGCCCTGTACTGATGTATGCCAGTGCACCAGGGAATGTTCAAACAGAGTTGTGCATTCTTGTGAAACAAATGCAGATATTGAGAGTGATGAGGAGGGCACTGAGGACTAGTGCAGCATTAAAATTATATATATCATACTTTAATGATGCTTTGCTACAGTTCGCACATGGCAACGTGTTTATGACATAATGTGTCAAATGAATACCACTTTTAACAATGAAAAATTCATATTGACAGGTTTACCTGTATCACTGTCTGTGAAGAGAAGGTACTTTTCAGTTTTCCAAATACAAAAATTATATTTTTTATATATATTCGGTACGTCAAGTATTTTTCCTAATTATGGTAAAGAAAATTACCAAGTGTTCTATTTCAATACAGAAAAGCTGTATCTAACATGTTAGTTTATTCATTAATCTTTTTACAGTATATATCTCCTTTATTTCACTAGCTATAAATATGAAACAAGCATGAAACCCAATTAACTTCTGGAAAAAATCATTACTAGAAATGTTTTCAGCAAGGAATAAGTAAATTTACTTCCGATATACAATAGTTTTCATTATTTAGTTTGGAGAACACGTTCAAAACCAAATATGCTGTTTCTTAATTGCTGTGCAAAAACGCCTGTAGGGGAGATGTAAAAATCATGAAATTAGACATGTTTCAGGGTAACTGTTGACCTGGAAACAGGCAGAAATGAACAGCAGACTTATTTACCTACATACTGGTACCAAGAAAGTGAGGTAAACAGCGGGGAGCAACGAACTCTGAATTTTGGGGTCTCAGGTGATAGACTATAAATAAAAAGTGATTTGTGTCTCCCAGGCCTCAGCAAATCACCAATGAGCTTTATAGTAATGGCATGTAATGTAATGGGCACAAACTTTCCCACTTGCACATGTGAACAATGTGCCTTGAGTTTCCTTGTAAATCCACCAAGCCTTCACTGATCTCGTGATCGTGGCCTTCTGAGAAGGAAAGTGTTAACAATAAACTCTGTGCTACCCTAAACCACCCTTCACGAGGCACTGTTGCTACTCAATGAAATGTCTCCATTTGCTGACCCGCGAGAACCCGACAATAGCTGCTGCTGTCATCCAATGAACTGTCTTCATCTGCCACCCTATCAGGGCCTAACCGAAGCTGTCTCTACAGACCTGTTTCTGTACTTTTGCCTGGTTAGTATTGTACCAGTAAAGTACACACATGTCTTCTGAACATTTTTCACCATCTCTAAATTATGGATACTGATTAATTACAGTTCCCCTATTTGCCATAGAGAAAGAAATCTTTGCAAAAATGCTGATTGATGTAAAATGCAGTCAGTATTTAATAGAATATGTCTGAAAGACCCCTAGCAGAATAATAATAAAAATAATAATAATAATAATAATAATAATAATAATAATAATAATAATAATAATAATAATAATAATAATAATAATACAGAGTACACCAAATTAAATGACAACAGGCAGAATAGCACTAGCACAAAATAATCAAGAAAAGTACAACAAAGCTAGAGCTTCTTGACACACAACATGCTTGCCAATCATGTAGAAATTACTTGCAGGAATCATGAGTGAGCAACTACTTTGAGAAAATAAACACCATACCTAAAGAAGACAAAGGATCCCTCAAGAATCCAAGGTGATCAAAGAGCATTTCCTAGATGGTGTTGTGAAGGCAATCATACATTGGCTGTTCCAACAGAAAGATATATTAATGGAACAGTAAACTAATCAAATAAAAACCTTGAAAATCTTTACAGGAAAACAAGAAAACTGATGAACATCAGTAAGGCATTACACCTATGAGGATGTCGCCAAGGCTCTGCTTAACAAGAAATGGAGAAAATGTATGCAAAGTTTAAAGGACTAAAGCAAAGTGAACATAGTAGTCTGGAATGAATAGTCACCTCTGTCAACAAAGAGCATGACTAGTGGAGGAAGAGCACCCACCGTCGAAGGAAAAATGGGTAAACAAACAATTGCACGTCCAGTCCCTGAGGCTGACTCGGAATGCAGCTGTAGATATCAACTGTCAATAGCTGAAAAGGGGTGAGTCCAAAAACGCGAATGAAAGCATGTTGATTTCACATAAGACCAAATACTAGCTATGACACAAATTGTCAAGGTCTTGCTTGGGAAGGTCTGTAAAGAAAATGGCCTACCATGTACAGAGGAGTGGTAAAAAATTGCTGGAAAAAATTAAGATGCTTTGGGATTATCGTGTCAGAACTGCCAATGTGATACAGGTTCGTTGTCCAGATGTAATCCTAGTAAAGAAAGTAGCCCAAGAAGTATCTCTGGTAGAGGTAAACGCTTCATGGGACACGAGAGGGTAAAGCAGAGAAAAGATAGAAAAATACTAAGATATATAAAAATACTAAGATACTACCAGACTGGGAGCACTAAGAGTAATCCTAATTAACATCAAGATAACCGAGAGGATTGTATGAACAAATCTTGAAGCAACCTTGCTACAGAAAAAAGTGCACTGCTCGCCATAGCAATTACAGTAGGGGAGTGATGGATTCCTAAGGAAACAGGGTAGCAGGGTCGTATCCTCAGGAGGTTTGTTGCATCCCATATACAGGCACGGTAAGACTAACCTAGCAAGTTGATGAACAAATAATGATAAAAATAATAATTTAAGTATCAAGAGTATAAACTAAGAACACAAAAAGCGTAAAAGTTAAACTTGTTACAATTTTCCAATAAGAGCGCACAAATATCTTTAAAAAATCGTAACCTTCTTAGTGACTGACATTACATCTTTAAAGCACAAATATTGATTTAGTTACTACATTTACTTGTCATCATATAAAGAACACCATAAATATGTTCCTGGCTAGGATATTAAGTATTTCAACCACTGAAAATCTGTGACTGTAATCACTGCCCATGAAGGTCTAACTATGTTAACATAAATGCTAAAGACATTTCAACCATCAAAAACCTTTGAGCATTACCGTCAGTAAACGTAATTATATGATGATTAATAATATAACACTATTAGAATGATATCATACGTGTAAACGGTTGTGGCCATGAATTCTCCGAAATTACGAGACCCTCATCATTGATTTTAAACATTTACCGCTTACTCTGTAACTTTAAATAATCTGAAAATATCATCTAATGAATCTTTTCCTTTCTTATCATCATTATCTGGACAATAGATTCACGTAATTTTGCAAAGTAGCACCAACACAGGGAAATAAGCAGATAAACGAACAGGGATATAAATATTGACTCTACTAGCAAATAATAATAATAATAATAATAATAATAATAATAATAATAATAATAATAATAATAATAATAATAATAATAATAATAATAATGTAGGGGGCAATTTTCATGAGACAAACTTAATTTTATTGAAGACAACATTTTCGTTGAAACAGATAAAGAATCAAGCAAACAGAAAACTCCTCCACATTCTTGGAGTCCTAAACTCTGATGTATTTAAGCACACAGTTCCCGAGTAAAGTCAAGGACCCAAGCTCCAATGAAACTTGAGGTGTAACTTCGTCATAGAAAACTTACGAAAGCCATTCTTTGTGAAAAAGAGTCATGTCACGATACTTACTTCTCAGTGCATTTCAGTGCTGAATGGTATGGAGAACCTAGAATGATACTAGAATTATTATAATCATTTAAGACAATGTTGAGATACATATGCTGTCCGAAAACACGATTACAGTTATCCTTTTTTAGACTAAATGCCATTCTTTATGTTTCTTTGGACGCTTTCACTCAAGAGGTTTAGAAAATACCAAACCGCAGGAGTGATAAAAAACAGCTAAGTATAATTCTATGCGTGCATAATTTCAAATCAAAGTTTACAGAGTATGCCTACATATAATTTATGATGTTATTGTCACAAATTATGCCCATGAAATGTTCCTTTTTTATCATTTTAAGCCACAAATAGCCAACGAATATCGATATTACTATAACCTGGGAATGATTTGGACGCAAAGGAAACAATATGGGATACGTTCAACAATAAGTGTACCTAACTTGTCCTAGATTTGAACTCATGCCTTCTTGACTTGGTACAAAGGTGGCAGTAGATTTAATGCACCCACCTCATCAAGCGAGACATGAACTGATTTTCTCACAATTTTTTTTTATATATTCCTGTTGAATTAGTGACCTTTGCTCAGAATTGAAATTAACCCATCCCACCATCTTACCTCAGTAATGAGTTTATACTTGTCACTATATATATATATATATATATATATATATATATATATATATATATATATATATATATATATATATATATATATATATATATATATATATATATATATATGTGTACATACATACATACATATACATATGTATGTATAATGGGATATGTCGCCCTGCACATGACAGCGGTCATGTTATAAGGAAACTAAATTCATCAGTTCTAAATACATAACCTAATTTCGACACAATATTGAAACAGAAAAGGAACTTTAATACTTGATTAAATCAGTCCCATGATCCCATATTCCAACTCTATAATGATAGGGGTTCAAATCACGGGCAAGGCAGGTACACGTTGTATACAATATTTCTTATAGGTGAAATTATCCAGAGGATTCCTGGAATAAAATATTAATCGATCGTCTGCGGCTTAACATTTGATAGAATGAAAATAGCTTATCATCATTAGAAACAACCAATCTTCCGTATAAATGGCTATCTGTACAAACGCATGAAACTGACCCAATGTACTTCAAGGGTACGATTAAAATCTGGTCATGTGACATTAAGAAATAGAAAATTAGTGAAATTAGAGTTCCTTTTGTTCATTCTGGCTGAGGATTTTTTATTTATTTATTTATTTTTTTTAGCTGCGTGGACTTTTGGACAGTTGTAGCATATGTAATGCAAATATCTAAAACTATGTACTATACCTCTTGGAGATGTCTTAACTATAAATAAGTAAAACCCGGTCAGGATCAATGTTGCGTTCCTTTTTTCCTCGTGATTTTTTCTTTCTTTCTTTAAATATACGGCTGGAAATCTTATGGAAAGAGCTGTCCATAAGGGTTTATAATCAACAGACTATAAGCCCAAGAAGGCTCCAAAGGGAAATCAGCCTACAATGGGAGGCAAGTTAAAGGAAAATGTGATATAAGATTAAATATGTAGAATCTCCACATTAACATTAATCAAACTATCTTTAAATGAACCCACCGGCGAACCTTCTCCACAAGATAAAATCACTGCAACATCTGAGGAACCACGTTAGATACTGTTGTCAGTTGCCGATTTCTATTTTATTTAATATAAAGGTAATCTATAACGGCAGATATATTTATTAGCGGTCATATAAAAGCCAAACAGTGTACTTTGTTGTATTATATTAAAAAATTAAAGAAACAAATGAAAAAGTCCAAATATTGTATAGTTTGAAATCATCGAAAACATTCGCAAAAATAAAATAACACAGATATGTGTACATTTTTTCTACCAATCCAAATTGCCTTTCGATTGCTATTTATATTTATGTCAACTATTTCGCAGTACAGCGCCAAAAAATCAAACAGAAAATTCCAGTGATATTATGCCCCAGGGAGGGAGAGAATGAAACAGAGAACTATCGTGACTGTGTGACCTATAAAGTTATCCTCTTGTAAAACAGCATTTATATTTTATGCACATGCATGTAATATACTTTAGTAATGTTACTAAACAGAAATATGCAATAAACAGTACAAATAATCATATTGCGTATTTATTTTTAACTAAATCGCAAGGGAATGAAGGAAATATTTTCATAATTATTTCTGGAAAATATCCGTTAAAAATCACAGAGCTTCACAGCGTTTACTGAAAAGGTTTGCATGACTGCTACTTACCAATGCATTTCCAATGTTTCCCTCTGATTGCTCTCTATAAATGTAATATTCATGAAAGGTTACTAATCTTATAACAATTTTGAAGGTGAATAGTCGCAATTTATTGCAGCGTGTCTAAAAAAGCAAAACATTAAAAACACAATGTCCAAATGACGATTGGATGTTAGTTGACTGCTGAAATTTCTTTAGTTTTATCGCAGAAGTATACCCCAAAAATATCGTAATATTTTTTTCTTATCTTTAGGTCACCTTGCAAAATTAAGATAACATAGATTCTAATACAATAACGTTTATTTCTACTTATGCCATCTATTTCAGAGGCCAGCAAGTAATTTCAATAAATTTGATTACACAGTTCTGTAACAAAATATGCTGGGTTTAAATCTGTTTTCCCACGAATAATGCTCTCTTTATGTCATGTGGGAAAATAACTACTCACTATTCTTCAGTACAACTGGTCGTACAAAGTATGAACCCAAAGCAAAAGAACGTGACAGACTGAAGTGGCAGTGGAAAGCTGGATGGGAACTAAGAACGTGTACATGAAACATGAGGGATTGTGTCTGAAATGTCATATGGCTTGCAAAAATTAAATCGCACAAATTATCACACTCCTCTAGAATGGTATTTACAATTATCTTACTTTCTGCACATAAGCTTGCCGCTGCCTTCGGAGGTCGTTTTGAATCCATGAAAGAAAACATGGTGAACGTTGTATAAAACTCGCATTTAATGGTAGACGGGTTACCTTTTGTTGGCACATGTAGGTCTGAAACTGCTCATACTATGCAGATATTTTCACTTGAACAAATCTTCATCTCAGAGCACCGTATGAATTAAGATATCAAAATCACGGAGTTACGACAAACCCAGTGGTTATTTTCAATGAATTCTATTTTGCACTTAATGCAGTGTTACTCTATGAAATCTTTCCTTTTGACAGAATTCTTCAGACTAATTATTCATGCATGTCAGGGTCATACTTAGCTTCATACAGGCACATTAATCAGTTATTGCAACCAATAGTTAGCTTAAAGCATAAGAATTTCACTGTAAGTTTTTTGTCTAATCAACACTTCCCCAAGTAAAATGAATAGTATTTATGCTAAGCTAAATACACCTCCCAGTTAAGAAATTATATAAAGTTTGAATTTAGTTATATTGGAAAGTAACTACATGAATAATACATCTTTGGACGTTGTTCATCGTCTGGTTTTCTTAGCAATAGCGTAGTTGCCATTTATGGTTGTGACGTGTCAATTATCCGAGAATTACTGAAGTATATCGTAAGGAACTCAAAACCGCACTACATAGTTCACTGACAGAAGTACTGATTCTCACACTCTTTGCAGTGACTCTAAAAATGTTCATTGAGTTTCATTTCAATAAAAATAACAAAGTATGCCAAACAAACTTTGAGATTAATTGAAGGAATAGTAGTTCTGCGACACTTTGACTGGCCTAGAGCAAAATTAAGAATGTTGACTGCATTATTGAAAACCACATAGAAATTATGACTGAGAATACCATATAAACACACACATATATATACATGTGTATATATATATATATATATATATATATATATATATATATATATATATATATATATATATATATATATATATATATATATATTTAATTGTATTCTTCTCAATCACGAAGATAAAATATCTCGATGTACTCCACAATGAAAACGAAGGAGAAACCAGAGGAAAAAAGGAAATAGAGTTCTTAATTTGTCCCAACAGTTTCGCCTTCCATCAGGCCTCTTCAGGGAACTTAATATATATATATATATATATATATATATATATATATATATATATATATATATATATATATATATATATATATATATATATATATATATATATATATATATAGATGTGTGTGTGCGTGTATATGCGTGTGTTTGTGTGTATGTATGTGCGTGGGTGTTAGAAATGTATAATTATTTTTTATTTTTCTATAAATCATAAGACTTGGGCATGTGAGGCAGCCAAGTGATATTATGGTAACCATAAGTCTTTCGGTATAAAAGAAAATATATATATGTCCAGTATATAATTTTAGTACAAAACTCAAAACAATTTTTTCCTAACTTTGGAATTTCCCTTTTCGAGGCAAATGATAAATAGAGCATCATACATCAACTTCCCAAATACATGGAATGGAGGAAACGACATTTATGTGAAG
Organism: Macrobrachium rosenbergii; assembly: GCF_040412425.1. Classification (NCBI taxonomy): domain Eukaryota; kingdom Metazoa; phylum Arthropoda; class Malacostraca; order Decapoda; family Palaemonidae; genus Macrobrachium; species Macrobrachium rosenbergii. Next base: position 995,245 of record NC_089798.1, on the reverse strand, counting down.
CACATACATCTTCTGAGAGTTGCTGCTGAGCAATTTGAACTTTTTTTCCTCTTGGTTTTTGTCGAACAAGCTATGTATTGTTGAGAATCTCGCTGATAGAGAGAGAGAGAGAGAGAGAGAGAGAGAGAGAGAGAATTGAATTTTTTTAGATGATAAAACTTGTCAGTGCCAAAATATGTTCCTAGAACCCTCACATGAAAATATTATTTTTACCATAAGATACATGTTTAGTAGTTTTTTTTCTTGAACAAGGCGTAGCTGTAGTTTTTTTTTTATAGAATGAATTAGAAATAATATACCAAACTGCCTAAAGTTGTGCTTAGTTTTGACAGCTAAGCCGTAATATTATTCTCTTTAAAAGGGATTTTTTTTTATTCAGAAAACCATTATTTCCAACAGTGCTGTTGATTCAACAATATCCATGATGATTTTCAGTATTTGAATCCAAACGTTGGCTCGTTTGATTTTCACAAAGATGCCGGAAACATAAGATATATGATTATTGAAAAGTTTATTCATCTGCCTAAACGCTATGAGCTATATTCCTTGTGAACAAATCATACGTAAATGAATGTCTAGAATCTATGTAGTCCTTAACTTTTACAAACTTTATACAATAAACTATTGTAACGGAGGGGAAGGTAAAAATAAAAGGCATGATTACTTGTAAACTGTTCGTAACTGATTTGATGTCGATCGGCGAAATAATTTCCCTATCCTGCTTGATAGATACAGGAACTGAGCCCTCTTTAGAAGAAAGAAAATCATAGCTTAGCCCCAAATTCCATAGCTAAGCCAGATTTTCGAGGATTGCGTGGTTTATTGGCGTGTGACATTTTCTCTTCAGTTACTTTATCCACAATGGTAAAGCAATAAACACAATCATGTATTGGTAGGCAACAGTAATACGTAAGGTATCGAGAATAATAATGAAAAAAATAAAATAGAATTTCAGCATTAAGAACTTCACATACCTGCATTATCGTTTAATCAGAAGAGCGAGTCCCATATAACCTAATGGCCACCATTAATACAAATTCAGTGTAAATTCATTGACAAGGAATTTCATATTAGGTAACTTGAAACTAATGATAATTATTCTTTCCTAACATATAAATGACTTAGAACTTAGAGTTTTGCAGAATCAGTTTATTTTACATTCAGTAGATACGCAATGGAACTAATGATTTCTCAGTTATAAATATACAGGCCTCTATTTTTGCGTGCGCTTTCCTTCGAGATTAGCGTTCGTAACACAAGATTTTTCTTGCAATCAGAATCAGTAGCGAAATTAAGATCAACTACACATACTGTCTAAAACCTATTTCCCCTTGTTGCATAACAACAGAAAGAAGTAATATTAGCGAAATGGCTCTACGCTAAACTTTGCAGAGATTCCAACTGGGTGAGATGATTTACAGAAAAGTCTGAAAATCGATTGAAAGATTTCCCGTTTTTTGCCCCTCCTCGTGGTCGACATTCTGCAACCCAGCATATTCTTGTTCTCGTCTTATTCATTCCAAAAAATAAAGAACCAGCAACCTTGTTCCTCTCTCTTCTCACTAATATAATATCTCAACATATTATCTTTTGTTTTGCTTATTTACTTCTCACGCACTATTCCTTCCAGACTAATAGTTTAATAGGTTTAAAATGTTTTTTATTCATTTAATTATGAGAATATCGTGAATACTAGTGGACGTCAAAAAAATTTAAGCGAGATCTTAATTGTAGGTGTTTTCTATTTTTTGAGGTGGGTGGGGGGCGGGCCATCTTTTTGTGAAGCATTGCTGCAAATTAGAACAATCAATTGTCTTATGATTGCAGTTATTAGCAGGAGAAATTTAACTATAATAATACCTACTGAGTAACAGTTATTTGGAATCACAGCTATCCATTCTCAAGTCAAGTGTCATAGTTACTAACATCACCTGTGCCTTTTAATGGATTTTGTGCCCTGTTACAAAAATTCATTAATATAAACAACATTCATAAATATAATTAAACACTAAGAAGAGCGTGTCGTAAAGAATGACATTTTTACTTTAAAGCGAAAATATATAATCAAACGCATACAAACATTAGAAGGTGAAGATAACAGCATAGAATGAATATAAACAATTATCAATTATCAAAACATTGGCATTTTCAAGGAGAATGAGTAAATTCCAACAGCCTAGTAGGCCCAATGCTGCACAGGGATCACAAACCCAACAGGGAAGGATGTGTATATTAACTTTCCAGTAACATTAAACGATAACGTCATAAATGCAAGTTATATTATTTGCCTGAGGTCGAGAAAACAAAGGCGTCATCCTTCCCCATGATACCTCAAGTACTAACCGAAACCAGATCCTGGCTGTCGAGTATAGTGTGGTGTACTATCTCCAGTTTGAAGACATAAGCATAGAAAAAAACAAAACAAATATACCGATCTACCAGAAAACGAATGTGGGTAGTCGCCTGAGCACATAAAGGGAGGGCCCTCTTGGAAACTGTAGATACAAATGACTGTATGCCTATGCCATCACACCAACAACGGCGCCCACAATGGTGGAAACCAACATTATTCTATACAACAGAATGATGTACCATAGCCAGTACAAATAGGAACCAGGCTAAGTCTAGTTTAAGTTTCCTCACTTCGTCCAATAACCGAACATTCATACAGATCTATTGCTTCCCTAACCTAGTTAGCACCATTATGATGAACAGATCAATGCGGCACATAAATTCATATGGTCTGAAAGGATATCTTAGTCCTCAGCAACTGCAATACTGGATGCATCATATCAACCTTCTGTAGGATTCTGCAAGGACATTGCAACTAAGATCTATCTTTCTTCACTAACTGGACTCCTACAACCATAAGCCAAAACAACATTTGAGAGCATAGAAACAGAGACACAGGGAATCCGGCCACTGTAGACGACAAAAACAGAGATCAGTATATTCCAGCAACAACAGTTCAGCCTTAATGCACAAAGGAGCAGTGACTTTATTCCGCCCACTTCAAGGGAACTATAGGACAGTTATATTGACGTTCTTGTGACTAGATGGAAAACTCACGAGCTCTGGGTGAAACAAGTGAGCAAGACACCTGTGTCCGTATCTAGTCATAAGCTCAGATCAGCAGAAAAAGTGCAAAACTAAGCAAACGTCCTTACCTCAATGTCGTGGCCTTGTAGAGGATAATTTGAGGAAATCATAGTGCGAATGAGACACGCTAATTCTCAGTAATTGGTCATTCCCACGACACCACCATGTGTTGGCTTTACCAAGAATGTATATCTATAATGAAGTGTGCAAATTGTATACAGAGGCAGCTATTGTTTGTATTTATTAATCTTGTAGTAAGAGTAGCACTGACAATTTCCCCAATTCCAAAAAGTCCACCCTCTTCTCTCGTCCTACCAACGTTCGAGATACTACTTCCATTTACCTGCAAGAATGAGCTGCCTACCATTTTCCACAGTAAATATGGACATTCATTGCTCCATTTTCCAAAGTTAACGTTTTCCTTAGTAACAGTATAATCGTATTCTCACTTATATATACTCAGACACATCAGCGCGAACACACTCATGCACACACATGCGATAGTAAAATTGCAATAGTCAAACGTGTTACATTGATCAATATGATCTAATTATTCACACTGTATCATATTAATCAAAAAAACGTGCATTAATACCTTGCCTTTTGTTACCATGAACAAGGAAAGAATAAACAAATACCATAAATTAGAGAGAAGCATCTTATTCTAGTAAATAATGACTGCACTGATTTAGGCAGAAGCAGTATTTAATATTACTTCTTAGAAGTCATACAAACAAACGAACCAAAAAAGAAAATAGATAAATATAATAATTTATCCATGCTCACTTTCCTCACAAACAAAAAGGGAAAATCTTTTATATAATTATTAGAATTTCCAATATGAACATAAAAACAACTCGAGCCTCACATTTTTCTTTCTGGATGACTAACCAATACCCTTTTTCGATTTCCCGCTTTCGCGGAATAGCCTTCTTTGCAACGGGGTTTCTGAGACTTGGAGAACTCGGTTTCCTCCGGCGATTGTACCATTTTTCTTCCCGATCGGCATTACCAAAATGATACCAATCTAAGGCAATGCCCCAAGCGAAAAAAGACTCTTGATTTTTCAGTTTGATGGGTAAAATCGGTACATATTTTACTCTGGATATATATACATACATACATATATATATATATATATATATATATATATATATATATATATATATATATATATATATATATATATATATATATATATATATATATATTTATATTTATATATATATATATATATATATATATATATATATATATATATATATATATATATATATATATATATATATATATATATATATATATATATATATATATATATATATATATATATATATATATATATATATATATATATTTATATATATGTATATATATTTATATTTATATGTATATATGTAATTCTAATAGCCATAATGCCCTCTTAACTTCTCGAATTCTTCGCGCTTTTTTTGGATGTGCTTGTAACTACGAAGCCGAAGGTATCCAAACGGAAGAAATTGAAGAGCCTGTGAACGCCGGTCGCGGGAAGCGAACCCAAATTCCATATTCACAGGGAGGTCACGTTGCCGACCTGACCACGAGAAGGATAAAAGTCTATCACCTCTCGTACATACATATACCTGTCGTTTTCAGATATATTTATTAGAGCTGGAATAGACCCATCCTCACCATCCGGCTTCGAAAAAGAGAGGATAAGAGAGAGAGAGAGAGTCTGACCAACTCAAATGAACTCTAACAGGCTAATGCACAGCTTTCCAAATTCTACTAGACCTATGTTACCAGTAACACATTTTTTTTGGGAAATACCCCGGGAATCTTCCCTGAAGAGGAAAAGAATAAAAAAAAAATAACAAGGAAAATTTCATATCTCTTTTTAATGACAGGTTAAGTAGATAAGGAAACAAACCTTCGCTTACCCTTGCCCTGGTCAACGAATATTATCTAGACCTGTCACCTCATCTCTCCTTTGTTGACAGCTTAAGAGGTTTGGGGATGACCCTTCGAAACAGAAGGGGGGGTTACCCTGGTTGAACAACTGACACATGAATAAGGATTAGCCTACCCAGCTGTGCAAACATGGTCTTTACAGCAAAATGTATCTTATCTTCAAAATCACACAGTCAAATTAACCCTTTTAAAATCTGAGATCTAATATTTCAACACACAACGCATGACAAATATAAGAGAAAATATATCAAAATATATAGAAAACATACATATTATAAGACATAACATTATATTTAAGCCACGTCATTATGATATATATATATATATATATATATATATATATATATATATATATATATATATATATATATATATATATATATATATATATATATATATATATATATATATATATATATATATAGTCGATTGATTCATAATGAACGCCCATGGAATGAATTTTAGAACCAATTCTAAATCTTCTTTGCCCTACTCCCTGCTCTCTCTCTCTCTCTCTCTCTCTCTCTCTCTCTCTCTCTCTCTCTCTCTCTCTCTCTCTCTATACAGGAAATATTACTAGTTCGAAGTGTTTCCAGCAATAATATGTAATGCATTCACCGAATGGACTGGTTCACTTTGCGTTGCATGCACTATTCTGAATGAGCTCTTTAATATCATTCTACCATCATTAAGGGATTAGTCTTAGCGGGAAAACCTTCATTGCAAAGCAACTGGATTTATAACATATCGTTTAGGGTTCGTCCTGCATAAAACGAGTCGATCAATTTAGGTCATTACTTCTATAAGATATACAGAGGATCTATATATCTCCAAATAAGAAGAGGCATGTAGAAGTATACGTTTCAGGTTCATATTATCACCATCATTGCTATGTTAAGACATTAGTGGTAATACATAGACGCACACACGCACACACACACATACACACACACACACACACACACACACACACACATACACATATATATATATATATATATATATATATATATATATATATATATATATATATATATATATATATATATATATATATATTTGTGTGTGTGTGTGTTTGTGTGGCTGTGTTTATGTATTTATGTATGTAAATGCCTGCATGCGTTTAACACAAGACAAATTGCATTTTTTTGTACTGGCCTATTTCATTTCGTATGGTATATCAATGAGCAATTTTAACTAATATATTTCCCAAATACTATTATATTTAACCGTAAACCTTTGTAGTCTTTCTTCAGAATACTCATAAAACTCAAGAAAAAATGATAGGATACATTTATCTTATTTTCTGTAGATGGATAGTGTTGAATTTTTTTTTATATATAATTAAACAATTTTCTGACAAATATTTACAATATCATAGAATACCAGCTCCTAAGAGGCGTATTAAGTGGCCTGAAGATGGTTTCTTGAAAATTATAGACATTGTTGTGATCAGTTACCTAATTTCAGAAAATTGATTGGTTCTAGCCAAGGAAACATTTTATAACGTCCAGCTAGAGAAAAATTGATCCCGTAGTTAGTAAGGTATTGTTCGTTACAAAGGAGGAAGGGTCATCATCGAGAACGCCCAAATCAACGACAATGTAACATTTATTTGCTCTTTCTTTTTGAAATAGAGTAGGCTGGAAGTTGTCCCCACATGGATAAGATTTCGTCAATTTTTCTTTAATCCCTCGGCAAGGCAATGTTGACTTTTCTCCCAAAAGTTGGGCAGGATGTGCTTGCTTTCCTACCCTTTCTTGGGCTAGATCCTACGTATTTTTCTCTCTATACTTGAAAGATAATTTTGTTGGATTTCCCCCTAGTCAAAGTCAGTATACTTGGGGACTGAGACACCCATTCCCAAAGCTAGTGCTTTCTTTGCCACATGAATGAGAAGTCGTTTGTTGCTCCCAAGTATTGAGTGAGTACCACGTGGCAATAAAGAGCAAAATTTTGTTTGATCCCTGTTTTGTATCTGAATAGAGAATTGTTGCATCAGAATTGTCTAGCAAGACTATGGTGCTGGTTGTTCTTAGAGTTCCACCTTACCAGTCCCTTTAAAAAAATAATCCTAATTTTCCTTTTACTTTATATTTTAATTTTCCTTATTAAATTAACACTGTGCTTGTTTATTGCCTGTTTAAAACTTTAAAATATTCATCAACTAGATGTGAATAAGTAATTACATAAAGCAAATTCTTACTCAATCTTGCTGCCATTACAATGTAAGAAAAATCCCTTTGGCCATCTTTAAGAAGTAACAATTGAAAATTTTGTCCAGTACTTGAAATTCCAGGAGAGGGTAGAGATTAGACTGAAAATCACAAATAAGTGTGAATTACTGTGCCAAAGGTTGCCAAGGGTTGATAATCTTAACTAGGACAGATTATTTAGCTTCTACGAAATTAATAGATATTATGTACTTAGTTCTCAGTGCACTATATGTTTAGATGTGCTAAACTATTAAACCCAGAGGCTTTTTTGTCTTTAAGGTACTCTGCTGGCCACGATTTCTAATAAAGTTATTAATCATAGATATGCTTAAAATCGTATTAGGTTAGTGTCTCATGAAATTATCTGGGAACTGAATTGTAAGTGCGCTGCACAGTACTTTTTACAATGCTAGTAAAACGTAAGCCAGCTTGAGTTTGGATTTGTCAGCTAATAGATATACTAGGCTACTGGTAAGAATTATTTGAAAACTGACTGATGCATACCTCGTTAGCAGAAAATGTTAGTGGCGCATGTGCCATCATATGAGAGAATACAGGCTAACCTCAGTTTATATTTATTTTTGATATTTTGTTCACTTTCATAAGGCAGACCAACCAATATCAAAGTGGTTGTGTTCACCATTACTCTTTGGTCAGAGAAAAGTGAAACACCATAGGTGGTATGCTCATCATTACTTGTAGTGCCTTGACGACCAGATGTTGCAGCTATCTGCTAAGGAAAATTAAATGCATAGTCTTAAGTCCCAGTAAAAATATCTTTTTCCTTTACACTGCCAAGACATGCTACTGTATGGGCTTCTACGAGTATTCCCTTGTCCTCAACCAGGGTTCTTTGGCTCATGTTTTCTACTCAATTCCGCAGTCCCAATGTGACCATAACCTGTCTGGTCAAGAACTGGTTTTCTTGACTTTCTCCACTAGCCATCTTTTGCTGCTGTTCCTTGACCCATCATTTCTGGCCAAGAATGGGGACCTGTTTAAGAGGGAATCCTCTGTTCTTCAGCATAGCATAAACACAGAATTACCGATAAAATATTATGCTCAGTCACGTCACTTCGGGTGCCCAGATGGCATGGTTGTCTTCACAGATGGTCCTTTTTACACCATCCCTAATTGTCAAGGTGGAGCGGTTGATCTTGCATCCTACTCTAGCATATATAAGCAAGTCATCCGAGAGCGACACGTAATATATAAATAGGTTCTGTCCTACATCCTCCTTCATTAGTAATTCTGAATACGAATCCTGAATAAAAGGAGGATGGTTATCACTCAGGTGAATTTGCTGTGGACTAGTTTTTCGTTTGGATCATTGGGATTCCTTAATCAGGGAGCTTGGGCATTTCGTCACCTATCAATTTCTTTTACATAGGCTTCTCCCTTGAGGATGAACAACGGTTACGCTATCAAAAAATATTGTTTGACATAAGAAAAACATTTTTCCGGAAGCCACTGTGAGTTCTTTAATCCACCTGCTTCCCCTGATGAAAAGGCATGTGAATTTGTGGAGTTTTCTTTCACAGACCTGGCGAGTAACTGGTGAACACGGCCGACTCGTACCTTGTTGCCACTTCTGCGAGAAAGGGGTGGATGGAACAAAAGGAGAGAACGTGGTAATCGCTGTAGGCAGGAGAAGAGCCCTCGTGTCTTGAGTGCATTTGCACTCGATCACTGTGTCAACAGGCTCCATTATAGCTATGACCAATTATGAGAGAATGCTTTGATATTGGTTAATATGTCTTCTGGAGCTCTTGGTGGGACCACAAAGGTTTTCCTATGTCAAAACCTGTCTTTTCTTTTGTATATGATGAATTCCTTGTCATAGTTTTGGTACTTCATATTTTTTTATGAATCATATGGACTTTGTTAAAGTTGCCAATTGACGTGTGTTTGCCACAGTTTGCTCAAACTTTTTTACCCACCATTCCCACTGCCTCCACCCTCGAGATTGCCGCTTCATTTCAGTAGTATGATTATACGACTAAATTAATATCCTCATAAATTGATCCATTTCTTTTTGTGGATAACCACATTAATATGTGAGTGATTCCATGCTTTTTAGTTTTCTGTAAAAGAAATCTATTGAGATTGCTATTTGTCCGTCTGTTCACACTTTTTCTGTCCCCGCTCGATCTTAAAAACTACTAAAGGCTAGAGGGCTGCAAATTGGTATGTTGATCATCCACCCTCCAATCATCAAACATACCAAATTGCAGCCCTCTAACCTCAGTAGTTTTTATTTCATTTAAGGTTAAAGTCAGCCTTGATCGTGCGTCTGGCACCGCTATATATGCCAACAGCACGTACCATCACCGGGCCGTGGCTGAAAGTTTCATGGGCCGTGGCTGAGAGTTTCACACAGCATTATTGACTGTACAGAAAACTTGATTGCGCTGAAGAAACTTCGGCGCATTTTTTTACTTTTTTTTGCTTTGATCGACCAAGATCGCATTCCGTTTAGCATATAATTTTTAAAATAAAAAGTAAGACCATGCACAACTCTCATTCCCAGCTCACTGTCGACCCTCAAATTTAACGATATCCTACGCTCTGCTGCCAGTGTACGTAATTAAACCTCTCGTCTGGTCAGGGGAGTCACACGTGGACCTCGTTAACGGAGGACACCCCTCTCACATGGGAATTTGACGAAACTCATGAATAACATTTAGTCGATCCACCTTCGTGTTCATCTGTGAAAGGTACAATTGAACTGTCGTCCTCTATAGTTTATGCCTAACGGTGCCCTGTAATCTCGACAGTTCTCTTTCTCCTCAGGAGCCAGGAAATACATTTAATCTTCGTTGTGGTTTAGAATTTTTCGGATCAACTCAGTAATAGAAGCATAGTTCAGTTGAAATAATAATAATGGAATTCACGTTTTAGCAAATTCTTCCCTTTCAAATAATAAACTTTGAGTAATCATTTTACCTATATAATTCCATTTGAAATAATGAACCCTGGG
>NC_089798.1:917500-980000 GCF_040412425.1 Macrobrachium rosenbergii | reverse complement strand
GGGCTGCAAATTGGTATGTTGATCATCCACCCTCCAATCATCAAACATACGAAATTGCAGTCTTCTAGCCTCAGTAGTTTTTATTTTATTTAAGGTTAAAGTTAGCCATAATCGTGCTTCTGTCAACGATATAGGATAGGCCACTAACGGCCCGTGAAAGATCGATCTATTTTCGGTGGCCTTGATTATACGATGTACAGAAAACTCGGTTGCGCCTAATAAACTTCGGCTCATTTTTAACTTGTCATTGTAAACATTTCTATTCAAGGATTTGCAATTAGCTTTGCTTCCTGGAATGACTATTTTGAGCTCTTTCATATCTAATATGGGATCTTTCCTAGATACTGATCCTCACGGGTTTTAACAAGGTATGTATCCACCTTTCCAGCGTGTTTAGTACAAGCCCGTTGGGGATTTCCGTTAAAACATAAACAAAAGACTGTAAATATCATAAAGATAATGACCCCCAAGAAATATTAGTTCTAGATAACGAACCTCGAACTTTGTTGGTGGTCGCTATCTATGAAAGATCCCTAAGATGTGCCTAATCACACGCACTTGGTTCATTTATACTCCTACCCCAGACCTAAAACGGAACATTACGTCATCTCATGGAATCGAAATTGAATAGAATTAATCATTTATGAAACACTGAATTAAGTGAAGTGCAACTTTCAGTGGCAATGTAACACTGGCCGAGGCTGTGTGAAGTTCCAGGAAAAACATCAGTAAGGGGATAGAGTCCCTTGACTTTTCATTCGTTTTTAAAGAATTGAAAAGAGTATTGTGATCAAGTGATGGGTGAATCGCAGGCATTAACTATAGTACTCGGGATTTTCACTGATGCACAAAATTTGCATTGCAATTAAACCAACCCCAGATCAGGCAAATACATTTATATTACACTGTAGGAAAGAGTCTTCATATGTAATATTTCACCGACCTCTTTACACGAATGTGATAGATGCTGTAGTAGCACTGCGTAAATAAAGCAATTCAGGATTTCTTAATCATTCTAATAAAGTTTGTTGCGAGGGGTTCAGTCAAACTTCGTTTGGGAAAGCTAAGCATGAAAGTCTTAGCATTTCCCAACTTGAACTTGTGATAATCATAACAAAAACCCTAAAATGTTAGCGCCAAAGCACTTAGTTCCTTATTATCAGATTAATTTGAAACTTTTTACCCTGACAGGATCTCTGACAGTGAAGCATGAATCATCATAAAAGGATAGAATCACAGCAGCTTGGACCAGAACCAGCTGTCCATGCAGCTATTCCAGCCAATCAACCACGTTAGAAGCAAAATTAATGTTGATTTGCAAGATGCGTGTACATACACAAATGTCTTCGTTTTCATAGTATGATTTGAGGAGGTTAAGAAACCTTGCCTAAGACTACCCTAAACGCATATTTATTCTGCAATAAGTGTTATATGGAACAGACAGAAAAAGAGAATAATGCTCATTTGTAAATCAAATAATGTTATGGTTGACCCACAAGAATTGCACAAATGAATGGAGCTGAAGACTATGATTAGGCCTCTAGTGAAAATTCATTTTCAATATCGGCACAAACATACCAGCAGAAAAACTGCAATCAAAATTTCTTTAGTTTAAAGGGAAGATATCCAGACGCATTATGAGATTATGGCGAAGGCATTCTCATGTCTCCCAAGGGAACCGAATCATCTGAGCGGTGCCACCCAATTAATGTAGGATCAGAGCCTTAATTAAAAAGGAATACGCATTACAGCCAGTGGTCCAACCCCATCCCCACAAAATACTGTAAGCCAGCGGTTCTCAATCCTATTTTAGTGATGGCACCTAACTAATGTAATCATTACCGTGGCACCCCTTCTTCACCATCCCACCATATCGCATGAATTAACCTCTTATTTAATGAATAAAATTATTATCCATACTCCAACCACAATCAGCACACGGTACTACATGCAGATATATACTGTACAAACATAGAGCATATCAGAAGAATTAGATAAACTTAAGCGTTATGAATGCAGAATAACATAAAAAAATTATAATCACCTTTTAAGCATATGTATATATATATATATATATATATATATATATATATATATATTATATATATATATATATATATATATATTTATATATATATATATATATATATATATATATATATATATATATATATATATATATATATATATATATATATATATATATATATATATATATATATATATATATTTATATATATATATATATATATATATATATATATATATATATATATATATATATATATATATATATATATATATATATATATATATATATAATGTTAATATATTAGAAACTGATAATAATTATATGAAGACTTCTGCAAACTTTTTTTTTTTTTTTACAAATGTTCATTGAGATGATGTAGCCAAGACAAAAATTCATGACAATCTTGCGGCACCCCTTAGGCACTGTCTGTGGTACCCCAGGATGCCACGGCACCCAGTTTGAGAATCACTGCTGTAAACGCTTACCACAGCATCATTTTATGTGCCACTACACATAAAAGGTTTTGGATATTGACATTTCAATTGCATGAGTTTGTCTTTGAGATATTCATCATAGCACTATTCTTGCAGGCAGTGATATAATTAAAGCTCTTCCGGATAACCCAGATCAAAATATGCTACTGATCATGAATCTTTTCTTGGACTTATTTATTAATAGCTAAGGTTTTTCCCGGTGTAACAATAGTAGCAGGTGCTCCTCCTGGTGTTCCTAAGTGCAGGAATACTTTCCTTTATACGGAAGACCATCGGAGAGAAAATGAAATAACATATATTTTATTTTTATGCTAGATTACCAGCAGCAAATTTTTACCGAATAATTGATAATCTATATAAAAAAATTCACAGCATAGTAAAATAATAATTAAAAGCATTAGACAAAGACTAAGAAAAAGTGAAAATATACCTTTGAAACAGTTGACACGATATCACTGAAGTTTAAACTAATTATTGAAATTCCTGAACTTCAGATGAAAGACGAATGACGCAATCCATTGACCGGATTTAGGAATGGTCGCTGCTATTACTGACGTTGTTTTTAAGAGTTTTCTACTCAAAATGAAGTGAGTAATGAACCTTAATAATCTTTAAGACACTAATTCATTTCTAAAAATTTTTTTACTACTTTTGTTGACTAAGATGTACCTATCACGCATATCTTTTCGCTGGCAAGTTGTTTGCACTTCAGTTATTCCATCCTTTTTGTGTTATAATTCAGAATACGCTAAGAGTTCTGCTTTTCTAAATATACAGCCTTGAAAATTGCATTTACAATATTAATTGAACTGTTTCGCACAACCTGGAATGAGGAAGCAAATCTTGGTAATAGGGAACAGAAATTCTTAAGGAAAGTACCAAAGACAAGTGACCTGAATGAATGTGATAACTATAAAGGCTTCACACTTCCGCCTCTTGTAATGAAATTGTTCAGTATACTTATTCTTTACAGGCTGGATATAGAAACCGATGAAGAAGTTTAAAGGACAGGAGTGTTAATGCACTGTTTATGGAAGTTAACAATCCCGTTCTGGCGGCTTTTGTTGATTACAAGATGTATTTGGCAATGTCAACTGACCAATATTATGGAAGGTCTTGTGTCACTATGTCATTCGTATTAACTCCATAAAACTAATTAAAATCATCCATGAAGGAAGTAGATGAAAAATTAATGTTATTGGGATATTGTTACATGAGTTTTCAGTAAATGTCAGGATGTTTACCCTTGTCATGGATTTAAAAAAAAAAAAAAAGGTCGGTGGTCGTATATAACATTTAGATTAGAGTGACAACAGAAATGTAAAAATCCTAGAGCATGCCATTAACGCTGCTTAATCAAGAAAACACCATAAAACAAACGAAATTTGCTCAATAGAATACATCATATCTAGAGAGATGTACCTCAAAATAAATATAAGGGACACAGTAGTAATGAGGGCAGAGTATGCACAAAGGAATGAAATGGTATTGTATGGAAAATGGATTTGAATCTTTCAAATGTTTAGTAACAATAATATCCAGTACAGGTTTCTTTTAAGTTAGAAGTTACTGAATGAGGAAGATTTGAAGCCTGATAAACTCAAGTGCCTAAAAAGTATGATATTATATAAATCTGTTTTTTTGTACAGACATGAGTGTACTTGTGTACTTGGGTATTTGTGTACGTGCTTGTGACATACAAACTCTTGCAATAATCAGTGATCTCACTTGTGGAAGTTATATTACTTGGGCATCTGCTAATTCAGCACCTTTAGTGCAGTAATCTTTGGATACAATAGATGTCAGCGACAGGTTAGGCGGGGGAACTTTCCATCACTGTTCTGGATCACAGCTTCTAGAACCTTTGCCCAGTTTTAGTCGGATTTCTAGATGTGTTTGTATATCGTGAAAATGGCTAACTGTCAAGGGCTCTTGTGAAAGGCGATTCATTCGGTTTAGAGGAGCAAAGCCAGTAAGACTTGCTGAAACACTCTGGGATCGGGATTCCATTTTTGCTAAAAGGGTAAGTGTTTAACTTAGAAAATTATTAATTTTCCAGTGATTAACTTCTAGTGTTTAACTCCCAGTGATTATTTCTTTGTTTCCTTTCAGTATGTATTTCTGTGTAATATGAACAGAATGAGTTCTGATTTTTAATGGGAGATGGTTCTGTTTCTTACATAATGTTTTGGGTGGGAACCAAAATCAGTCGTTGCATATTAGCCTACCCACCTAAAATGAACTGGTGACAATATAGACATGAAAAGTTATTTGGGGAGAGACTTGGAATTAATGTGGAACTGTTAGGTGACTTAGTGGGAGACAGGAATTAATCCCCGCACATTATGTTTTCTTGCAACTGTTTAATCATTGCTTTCTGGGGTGTGGGTTTTACTATCATAAATAATTTAATTTTACATGCCATGTTGTTAGATTTGCATAATAAATTTTATTTTTGTAGACTA
Organism: Macrobrachium rosenbergii; assembly: GCF_040412425.1. Classification (NCBI taxonomy): domain Eukaryota; kingdom Metazoa; phylum Arthropoda; class Malacostraca; order Decapoda; family Palaemonidae; genus Macrobrachium; species Macrobrachium rosenbergii. The sequence continues at coordinate 975,009 of NC_089798.1, read as the reverse complement.
AGTTTTGATTTACACAAACTTTAGAAATACGAACAGAGCTTTATGAGAGAAACGGGCAGAGTATTCGGGAGGAAAAGGGAAGCCAGATTTGCCTGAGAGAGTGAAAGAGAGAGGGGTCCTAAAGGCCACAGCTACCAGTGCCAACCTTTCGCGATAAGTGTCTCTCGTCCATATGGTTTGTTGGGGGGGTGGATAATAGGTGGTGGCAGTGGTAAAACACTAAATTTTTTCAGTGTTATGAGTTCACGGCTATGAGAGAAGTATGAATGATGCGATATTGGAGATAGGTACATAATAACAATGCACATTTTGAAAAGGACGTTGTCTGTGGGCATTTGATGTGGTTGGTACTTCAGGGGTTAGAGGGGAATACTTTGAGGTTGTATTTTTATCGCAGAGGCAACCAGAATTAAACAGAGACTCATTGTGCAAATAGCTTTGGGACCGCTGATGATGAAACATCAATCTAGAGCCGGTATTCCATTCTAAGAAAAAAAAATTGTTCTAGCATTTGGATGTTGACGATTGCAATTACGATAAAATCAGTGTTCCTGTATATTGTTTCCAGTCGACAACATCGCGGGAAAAGGTTGACAACGCATGTGTCCAACGATAGTTTCTTACAAGGCTGAGAAAAAGGAATAACTATTTTCTCTCTCCGGTTAGCGTCTCTTGACAGTAAATGAATTGCGGAATTGTTGCCGGATTTCTTCCTGGATATTTTTGGCCTAAAATAAATGATGTTAGAGTCTGGAAAAACTGGGGCATAACTTTTCCTTAGCAATAGAGAATTCCACATATCTATCGTTTTGTTATTAATATTTTATTTACAACGTAATATATGATTTGAAGTTGATTAGTACTTGCTGTGTGTATGTTATTGGGAGTTTTTCTAAATGAGTTGCCCTACTATACTGTTTAGTCACAGTATCTAAACTCTATGGGCTCACATTTATATAAACTTAAAAATTCACCAATTATCAATCATAAATTATTAAGCCAGCCTTTATAAGACCTTACAATGAGGGACAAAAGTTGTCAACTCATCCTTTTGAAAGCCGTCAGTTACAGATCCGACATTTGTAAAGCCGACAGCTCTTATTTTCCCACAAATTATGAAATCAGTCCTTATGAAACAACCAGATATAATTCTAGCATTTTAAAGTCCCCATTATACAGGTATTATAAATTCAGTAGCTGGAAATCCAAATATTTATTAGCTCTTACCCAAGTCTTTAGCCAGTAAAAAGGCTTCAAGTAATATAGAGTTAATTCAAATCATTGTTATAAAGCTATGAACTACAGAACATTCAGTTATAAAGCCGTCCATGATAACTTCCATAATCATAAAGCCAGCAGATATAAAACTAAGCATTGTAAAACCAGCATTAATGAAGCCAGCCATAACAAAGACACATTTCGAAACATCATTAATTATAAAGAAACAAATTATAAACAGCCCGAGGAAGGCAAGCATTTACGATCGGGGTCATTAAAAAAACTCCCAGCTGACACAAACCTGCTCATTATAAAACAACCTTTGGCAGAACTGCAAGTCATGAGGCCACTCAACCGAAGCCAAGCCATTTTGAAAACAGCCATCATTGGTCTAGCAGTTATGATGCCAACCTTATTATATAGTCTATTTTATTACCCATGCAATTATAATATCAATCATTATGCAACGAATTACATTACAGCTACCTGCCATAAAGACAGATTCTAGAGATAAGCTAGTATAAGCCATCACTTATGAAACCAAATATATATACACGCACACACACACACACACACACACACACACACACACATATATATATATATATATATATATATATATATATATATATATATATATATATATATATGTGTATATGTATATATATTCATATATATATATATATATATATATATATATATATATATATATATATATATATATATATATATATATATATATATATATATATATATATATATATATATATATATATATATATATATATATATATATATATATATATATATATATATATATATATATATATATATATATATATATATATATATATATATATATATATATATATATGATGTGTGTGTGTGTGTGTGAGAGAGAGAGAGAGAGGTATCTGATATAAAATCACTGTTAAAAAGCCGTGCATTAGGAAGATATCTGACATTATGATAATTATTGTAAAAAACAATACGTTATTAAGGCAGCAATGACAAAACAAACTCTTTGAAAGTCATTTATTATAAAGCCAGTCTTTATATAGCTTATAGTTATTGCCACAAATTATAAAACTAGGCATGCTTAACTGCTAGGTAATAACCCAGTCGTTGCCCAACTCTTGATTGTAGAGTTCCAGTTACAAATTTGATCATTATAAAGTCTTCAGGCATTACAAAGTGGTCAGAAATAAAGCCTACCTTTATAAATTGCTAATATAAGATATGCCATCATAAATATAATATTATGAAAGCACTTATTATAAAGGCAGCTGATATAAAGTCAGACTTGAAAAGTCAATGAGTTATAAACTCAGAATTTAAAATACATTATTTACGAAACCAGGCGTTATTATTCCATCATTTTTAAATCTTTCTACTGTGAGACCTCTGTCTATAAAGAAACAATCAAATGTCTTAGTCTAAAGCCAGTTATTATGAAGTAATCCATTATAAAGCGAAAAGTTATTGACTAAGTCGTTGTACAGCAAAGATCTATAAGGATATTCCTTAAAAAGTTACCAAACATAAAGACTCTCATTCTAAATTCACCTGAAATTAACCCAACACTTTAAAGTTAATCTATTTAAAACAAATATTATAAAATTGTGAATCCACTCATTAAAAAAAATTACCTTTAATTTGCCCAGTCACTAAAACCAGGCAGTATAAAAGTTTGTTAATGGTTGTCATAATTAACATTGGAACTTTAATTATTTGCTTTGGTAGTTTTTGCTACGATACCATTACTACATGTGATAGGTTAATGGTTAGTTTTGTAACTGTTGGCACTGGAAATAGTTATTAAATAACTTATTGCTACTTAACTCGCTCGTGGCTTTATAATGCCTGGTTTTCAAACAAGTAAACATAAAAATTACTATTTGCGTAATATAGTTTTATACGTTGAGACTGTATTACGGCAGGCTAACTAAAGATTGTTCTAAAATGGTGCTTTGTATAACTGGTTTCTTTAATACTAGAATCCCCTCATGGTCAGTTGTAAAATTTTAATATAATGTTTCATAATTTTGAGCTTATAATAAGTGGCATTCTAAAATGTGTCTATAATGATAATAGTTAAAATAAATTGTTTAATAATGGTTGGCTATATAATGGGGACGATGCCTGTCTTTTTGAATGTTGATTTTATAATCAGTGGATTCACCGCGTCTCCTTGTATTGAATGTGAAAGACTTTGGTTTGGTGTTTTTATCATGTTTTGCTGGTTGGTTTATTAGTTAACGTCAAGTCAGTCTTTACAGCAACTACCGTTGTAATTTTTGGTTTCATGTTGCTGTATTTACAATGGAAGATTTTATATTTGTAAATTTATAATGGCCGGCTTTATAGCTGGTGACTTTATAGCGCTTGTAATTGGTGACTATAATTGAAAGTTTTATAAGCATTTCCTATATAATGAACAGCTTTAGAACTCGTTGTTTTATCTTTTCTATCTTAAGAACTTGTTTTATACCTGTTTGCATAATATCAGGTGTGATTATAATTGTGGGCTGTCTTTACATCTGTTTTTTTGCAGTAACTTGTTTTATCATGACTGATAATTGCTAAATTCATCAATGGATGCCTTAACATGGCTGGTTTTATAACTGATGGACCGAAATTGGCCTTGATTAGACAGGCTGGCTTTATAACTGATGGGTCGAAATTGGCCTTGAGTAGACTGGCTGACTTTATAACTGATGGATCGAAGTTGGCCTTGATTAAACTGGCTGGCTTTATAACTGATGGATCGAAATTGGCCTTGATTAGACTGGCTGGCTTTATAACTTATGGATCGAATTTGGCCTTGATTAGACTGGCTGGCTTTATAACTGATGGATCGAAATTGGCTTGGATTAGACTGGCTGGCTTTATAGCAAGCGGCTTTACAACAGATTGGTTTAAGGTCTAGCTTTAATTCAAATTGAAGTTTGCAATGGTCTGTCTAATAAGCCTGCTTGGACCGGATGTGTCTATATCTGGTACTTTAGAACTTTATTATGGCTGGCTTCATTACAATGGCTGGCTTTAAATTTGCTGTCTTTATAACTGCGAAGTTTGTTATGAATATTCTGGTCAGCTGGTATAGTGGCTGGTGTCTTGGCATTCCACTCAGATGTAGTGGGTTCGCGCCTCCCCCAGGGCGATGAAAAATCACTGGTTCTGTATCATGATCAGTTATTGCTGCAGTGTGGGGTCTGCAGTGGGAGGTTGAAACCAACATTCTTTGGAAGCTTGAATTTCAAGTCAATGGCCCCTGTGCGATTGTTCCATGTGAACAGGTTTCTGACTTCATTACTTGTGGCTTTTATAATGGATATTTTTCAGATAAGTATCCATGAAGACTTTGACTTTTAACTACTAACTTCATAATGCTTTAACAATAGGGCCTTTAAAATTTTTAGTTGAATAACTGATTGCTCCATACGCACTGATTCTTAGTGGCGGCTTTCAAATTGCTGGGTTTCTTAGTTTTGATCAAAAAATTATGGTGGGATATATAACTTATGGCCGTATAATGAATGGCTTTATAATAGCAGTTGCACGATAAATGCAAGCCAATGGAGGATGCCACTGCAGCTGACAAATATAAAGAGGTCAACTCATGAAGGAAACACCAAGCATTAATCGATTTTGAATCATCTAGTATTTTTTTGAGTGAGAAATCAGTAACAAGACAATAGATATATTAAATGTTCCATTATTTAGGAGAGATTATCGCCCACCTCTCTCAGAAACTGACATCTTTTCTGTTACGCCAGATAATTCCGCTCAATAAAAACATCCACGAGGAAATCCCACCAACATTTCTGCAATTTTTTTAACGTCAAGAGACAGTGAGCGGGGAGAGAAAGGAGCTCCTAGTTTTGTCCTCTGCCAAATAAGAAACTTTTGTTTAACACGTACCTTGTCAACCTATTCTCATGATGCCGGTGACTGTAAGCAATGTATAGAAATACTCTTTGAAAGCAAAGAAAAACAGGTAAAAACTGCGCCGAAGTTTCTTCGGCCCAATCAAGTTTTCTGTACAGCTTATAATGTGCATGATGATGGCCTGACCTATAGCGTTGCCAGACGCGCGACTATGGCTAACTTTAACCTTAAATAAAATAAAAACTACTGAGGCTAGAGGGCTGCAATTTAGTATGTTTGATGAATGGAGGGTGGATGATCAACATAGCAATTTGCAGCCCTCTAGCCTCAGTAGTTTTTAAGATCTGAGAGGGACATAAAAAGTGCGGACGGACAGACAAAGCCATCTCAATAGTTTTCTTTGATAGAAAATTAAAAATCATTTTGTTTAAATTGTAGTCCTCAGTATCTAAATGCAGTGTCTCCTGGGAATAGAAAATCAATTCCTGGTTTAGAAACAACGATAGACAGTGATTTTGACCAGGGGAGACATATAAGTTAATATCGACTATGCTGTAGAAATGGCCGTCGGATTCAGGTTCTGTACTTAGAATCGATATCAACCCATCTCCACCATGACAGCTGATTAATAAGTTTGTAACATGAGGCTAATCATGATTTTTTGTCACTTATACACATATTATTCGGTGTACATATTATCTGCATTCCACAGACTTATTTAAAGCACATTGACAACAACTTAATCTCCCTTAACAGCAGGGTTGTCAAAGTCACTATCACACACACACAAACACACACACAAAATAGCAAGACTAAATAAAATCTATTTAATTTAGATCTGATAGAGTACCAACTGCAGTGATTTCTGTTTAGTTTCCATTAACTGATGATTCACTGAATTATTTCCTAAGGATTCTGAACATACATATAGTATCTAAAAATTATGATTATGCAGTTATTCAGTTTCATATTATTTAGTCTGACTGGCTTCTTGACTTTCAGTCGAGGTCGAATCTGAGTTTATATGCATATCAGAAGTTATCGGAAAATAGAGTACCCAGCTCGGAAGATGAGATGCTGATATCATATTTTAAGCTTGAACTCCATCTCCATCTTTTGGATTTCAATTCCCTAATGCAGCGAACGGAAGCTTTGGAGTTTTGCCGCACATATATACATATGCCTGTCATTGCCGGATTGACTTTTCGTTCTCTCTCTCTCTCTCTCTCTCTCTCTCTCTCTCTCTCTCTCTCTCTCTCTCTCTCTCTCTCTCTCTCTGCTTGGTCATTCAACTTCTTAAAAAGCTTTAGTTAAGAGATGTTGTAGCCTAAAGTTTATGTATCAGAGTAAATATATATTATGCTTGCAAATAAATCATAAATACGGGATATATATATATATATATATATATATATATATATATATATATATATATATATATATATATATATATATATATATATATTTTTAGATATATACATATACACACACACACACACACACACATACATATATATATATATATATATATATATATATATATATATATATATATATATATAAATATATATATATATATATATATATATATATATATATATATATATATATATATATATATATGTATATATATATACATATATATATATATATATATATATATATATATATATATATATATATATATATATATATATATATATATATATATATACATATATATATATACATACATATATATATATATATATATATATATATATATATATATATATATATATATATATATATATATATATATATATATATATATATATATATATATATATATATATATATATATATATATATATATATATATATATATATATATATATATATATATATATATATATATATATATATATATATATATATATATACTTCCTCGTGGTCAGGTCGGCAACGTGACCTGCTTGTGATTATGGTCTCTTCAGTTTCTTGAGCTTGGATCTTACGGCTTTGTAGCGACAAGCATATCCAAAAGCGCGAAGAATTCGAGAAGTTAAGAGGGCATTGTGGCTATTACAATAACATATGTATCTGGTAAAAGTGATCAGTAGATTCTACATATATATTTCAGCCTAAAAAGCAATAAAAACGATTGCCCACTTGGCTACGATGGTGAGGATGGGTCTATTTCAGCTCTAATAAATATATCTGAAAACGACAAGTATATGTATGTATGAGAGGTAATATACTTTTATCCTTCTCCTGGTCAGGTCGGCAACTTGACTTCCTTGTGATAATGGTGACGCGGGTTCATTTCCCGCGACCGGGCTTCATAATCTCTTCAATATATTGCGCTTGGATCTTACGGCTTTGTAGTGACAAGCATATCCAAAAAAGCGCGAAGAATTCCAAAAGTTAAGAGGGTACTGTGGCTATTACAATTACATATGTATCTGGTAAAAGTGACCAATAGATTTTAGATATATATTTCAGCCTAAAAAGCAATAAAAACGATTGCCCACTTGGCTAAGATGGTGAGGATGGGTCTATTTCAGCTCTAATAAACATATCTGAAAACGACAGGTATATGTATGAACGAGAGGTAATAGACTTTTATCCTTCTCCTGGTCAGGTCGGCAACGTGACCTCCTTGTGATTATGATGAGCGGGTTTGTTTCCCGCGACCGGGCATCATAGTCTCTTTAATATCTTGCGCTTGGATCTTACGGTTTTGTAGTGACAAGCATGTCCAAAAAAGCGCGAAGAATTCCAGAAGTTAAGAGGGTATTGTGGCTATTACAATTACATACGTATCTGGTAAAAGTGACCAGTAGATTCTAGATATATATTTCAGCCTAAAAAGCAATAAAAAAGATTGCCCACTTGGCTACGATGGTGAGTATGGGTCTATTCCAGCTCTAATATATATATCTGAAAACGACAGCTATGTTTATGTACGAGAGGTGATAGACTTTTATCCTTCTCCTGGTCAGGTTATGGATGATGACCTCCTTGTGATTATTATATATATATATATATATATATATATATATATATATATATATATATATATATATATATATATATATATATATATATATATATATATATATATATATATGTGTGTGTGTTTGTGTGTGTGTGTGTGATTACTCTTCCCTATTTCATTAGGATCACGGCTGAGGTTTTTAAATTTTTTTAATTTTGATCAAACTTGGCAGAATAAGTTGGGGATTAATTTCCCCATAATATTTTATACGAGATCAATTTAAATGGTCAGATGTGAATTTTTTTTTTTTTATATGATCCTGATTAATTTGGATTGTTACTCTTATGCTTCCCATATACCAGAGACATGCACTTCACCCCTATATTCTTTGCATCGAAATTCATGATAAACTCTTCTTTGTCACGTCCAAAGAACTTTCAAATGATTTCTCTTTTTTTGATATGCACTTCTGGATAATATCCTTAGCAAAGATAATAACCTTAATTTACAATTTAATATTTTTGCCCCTTTTCCTTTTGTCTTAGAACGCTGCGTTTCCCCGAAGGAAGTGGAATTAAATTTTTTTGGAAACCGCTTCCCTTTCAGCCATTATCTTACATTACAACCCCACCTAATTTTATGCTCGAGAACGTACCCGTATCGTTCACAACACGAAACACTGAACAGCATCTCGGTACTATGAAAAAAAATTTCTGGCTCCCTTATAGAGTCGCTGTAATTACATATAAACTAAAGTTTTCATGAGGGAGAGAGAGAGAGAGAGAGAGAGAGAGAGAGAGAGAGAGAGAGAGAGAGAGAGAGAGAAGAGAGAGAGAGAGAGATAGAGAGAGAGGATCTTCCATCCTCTCATGTATTGAGTAGCTCTTTATCAAATAAATATATATATATATATATATATATATATATATATATATATATATATATATATATATATATATATATATATATATATTTTTTTTTTTTTTTTATTCAAATCGTTTCATTACTAGAATATATTTTCATTACTAAGATATATTTTTTGTGGATCTCAGCTGGCTGATGTTTTTTTGGCAAAGCCTCATTCTCAAGGGAGCATCATCATGCATGCATGCATCAAGTGTATTTTAGATAATTGTCAGTCATGCATTGCAACGATAAATTTTTATGTCAGTGCTATTCCTCTGTAAATAAATAAATACATTAGTATATTCTTTATGCATTTGGTTATCCAGGGATTTCAATTGAGGCAAGAGAGAGAGAATGGGGAAAATGAAACATATATATATATATATATATATATATATATATATATATATATATATATATATATATATATATATATATATATATATATATATATATATATATTATATATATATATATAAACATATATATATATATATATATATATATATATATATATATATATATATATATATATATATATATATATATATATATATATATATATATATATATATACGAAAGTCCTGAGGATACTTACTTGATTCTGGCGGCAACGGATGAACTGAGGGAGTTCTTTATATTATAGAAAAATCTACTGTATTTATTATACATTAGGGCAACTTCGTAGACAAACAAAGCAAGGGAAATACTGTTGCTTAAGGCCTTCTTCATGTGAGGGAAGATTACGTAAACTCAAGGGTTCTCTTTACTAATTATATTTACATAACAAACACAGATCAGAAGAAGGTAATAATAAGGGCCTGCTAAATGAATGAATCCTACACAGGATAAATATTCTATGCCGAAGAATTCTTCATAACAGGAAACATCGCAGATGGGGTAGAAAGGATACTGCACATGGGATAGAGCCAAGTGATTCCACAGTCGAGGCCTATCTGCAGTATATGCAAGAGGGTTACTTGCAAGAATAATAAGATGTCAAAGGAGTGCACAGCTGGTGCCAAATAACTCAGTTCAGCACTAAATGCATAATTACGTTGACACTAAATGCGCCAACACAAATTACTGAAGGTGATCGCACAAGAGAAAATAAACGAAAATCAGACAGAGAAATAACAGAAATCGTGACTGACTAAGAAACCTTATTCAGTTACATTACCTTCGTCAAGATGACAGTGTCCTCGTTCGATAGGGCGCCGATGATGGAGAAGGTAATTACGGGGGATGCCACTTCAAAAGTATACTGGTTTGAACCTTGGGGTCGAACACATGGGGGATTTGAGGGTCAGGCAAGGGCAAGGACATCTGTCCTCGGTGGTGTTCTGCGTGCTTCTCTCTCTCAATTGCCGTTGCATCGTCCCTTAATAACCTCGGGGATCATGCCTCTGTGTCCAGGTAGATGGCGCAAAAGGTAAATTTTCGTCACGTTTTCTATATACACCAACTTTTTTTTTTTTTGGGAGGATCCTCTTTTGCCTGTTGTCTGACGCCGCCAAGAGGGCACGAAGGTCACCTGGAAACAAAGCCTTAGGCAGTCATTTGAACAAAGAGAAGGGTTAAAGGGCTTAACCATTTTGGCGAAGGAAGGAGAGAGTTTATAAAGGGGCGAGTGGAAACCCACAGTTCAAGTTAAAGCAATTAAAATGAATTTTATTTCTTTCTCAGTTACGTTACAGATGTATAAAAGGGTGAGGTTGCTTGGAAAGAGGTTCCTTCCGTTGAAATATATATATATATATATATATATATATATATATATATATATATATATATATATATATATATATATATATATATATATATATATATATATATATATATATATATATATATATGCCACCCCACTTTCATTTTCATTGGGTGGTATAAGATCAGGCGATAGAGTTCCTGGTTCCTTGTCAATTCGTTTGTGATGAAGTTACTAGCTACATGCCATTTTCTTGACGTCAACAGACACTCCTATCCATTGTTAGGAGGGTAGAATGGTGGGTACTAGGTCAAGAGTGAACCACAGACCTAGCAAACATCAGCTGCAGACTGTAAATTTATGTGCACAGACTGACTACTTTACTTATTATGTTCACTTAGACGTTTTCCATTTTCCTTGACCCAAATTTGCCCTCATGAGAGAATTTTTTCAGTGTTTATGTACGAGTGAATGTGATCTTTGAAGTTATTGCGATTAGCCAATATTCCTGTTTTGCAACCCTAGAGAAAATATAGAGATTAGCCAATATTCCCGTTTTGTAATCCTAGAGAAGATATAGAGTCGATTAACTAGACGTATTTGATTTTTCTATAACGATGAAAGAATAATTAGGATGGCAAAATGTCGGAAAACCAGACATCTGTATTTGGATTAAAGAATTATGAGACAAAGCCAACTGAAGACAGAACAGTTAGAATGGTTAAAGATTCCTAATAGACGAAGTGATTAATACGTAAATGGTATGAATATGGCGTGAATTTACTGAATACAGATGAAAACTACAGATTTTGTGAATAAACGTAGACGGATAAAAATTACGTTTCAAAAAGATACAGGACATTTCGTAGATTTAAAAGCACGCTTGGATATTTATTCTCACGTGAAAACCAAACTAGGGTGTTTCTCTCCACCAAAGCGAAAAGCCTACCTTTGACTGACATTTTGAACGAATTTAGTCAGGTGCCATGTGGTTTGTAATTCGAATTTGGCTGGTACCCGCTGATTCCAATTCACCATAACTTTCCCCTGCTTACTTTAAACGTTTTCCTTACATTTTTGCTCACAATAATCATTTCAGTTTCGAAAATACGTTCATTTTATTATAAATGTATAGGGAATTATGTATTTTTACGGGTGATAAGTATTCAGCATAACATAATTTCGTATACATTTTACAAAAAATACAAGCGTCAGAGGTTACATAGATAGTCGAAATACTGCAACTAGAATTATCCAGATGGAAAACATTTGCAAATAATGTCTTGAATAAAATTGTAAAATTGTTCCTTTTAATTATTTAATTATTTACAGTAACCTATTACTGTAGCTCCGCGTCAAATAATAATCCCAGGAATAACCCTTCAGTTCTGTGTCACCTACCTAAGAACAAATATTTTCCCTCTCAATCGATAGTGTTTTATAGTCATTTTACCGTTGTTTTTCAGACTTATTCTCAGTATTCGGTATTATTGACGCTTGCTGTTTTGTGCTGTTAATGTCATATACCCTCTTGAACAAAAAATGCCCGAATTCACCTCATAGGCATGAACGAAGCACAAGAGATGGATGTTATTTGATGTTGTACTATTTTGTTCAATGATCTGATTCTGGTTGCCTGATTTTCCTTTTAAATAATTTCGCTTACATTTAGAAATTATTTTCTTGAAAACAACTAGCAATTGTAGTAGCAATTCGCTTTTGCCTTAGTCTCGTGCTAGGGTTCTTTATTTAGTTCACGATTTGTTCTATTTTCTTTCATTACTGCATGCTCTCTTAAGAAAGTTACTTGGCTTTCACTATTCTTGTAGCCTAAGGCACAAGGTTTAAATTTTTCCACATACCATAGTATTTCGGAGCGCTTTTTTTGACACAAAGCAAAAGAAACAAAAACGCTTTTACTTGTGTTAGAAATTTTCATGAAATCCTTGCGTGTACATCAAGAGTTTAATATTTCACAAGGTTTACCTAGGATAAAACATGATCTTTGTTGCCAAGGTCAAGAAAACATATACTTGTCGCAATGGCGTAATCCTTTTCCAAAAAGAAAAAAGGAATTCAAAGGTCCAAGTAAAAAGATGAAAATAAAAACAAATACATACTTTAGTATGGATTTGGATGGGTATATATATATATATATATATATATATATATATATATATATATATATATTTGGATATATATATATATATATATATATATATATATATATATATATATATATATATATATATATATATATATATATATATATATATATATATATATATATATATATATATATATATATATATATATATATATATATATATATATATATATATATATATATATATATGTGTGTGTGTGTGTGTGTGTGTGTGTGTGTATATATATATATATATATATATATATATATATATATATATATATATATATATATATATATATATATATATATATATATATATATATATATATATATATATATATCAGAAAATTGTACAACGATATTTTCTGGAATATTCTGACACGAATATCGTTATAAAACATTACGCGCAACCCCATCGTTTCTTGTTAACTAAATTGAAGGCAAGGAAGTAGCATTATATTGCTGTTTAAAATGATCATACTTGGGCATAAATCAGCGTCGGTGGCTCTGAGGACTTTAAATCAAATACGAAAAGATTCTAATGTACCAAAGAGCAAAAAATTTAATCTAAGTATACAGCCATGTAATTTTGTTAAAACTTCCTAAGATGTTACATGTGACAATCTCAGTCCATCTCGTAACATAATTATGAATTGAATCCCTTTGAACAAATGTAATAAAAAATAGTAATTCATCTGCTTCTGCGTCTCTCTGTGGGCCGAGTGGGTGAAGTCTCTGGTTGGCTGCAATATGTAATATTGACAAAGGGGATAGGGTAGATTAGGATTGGTTGGCTTAGTGGTAATAAAAGTGGGACCAAAGGAAAGTCAAGAGCTAGGATGAATCCTACTGCACAAGATATAGCATAAGAAATCTTACATTATGTTATACTTGTAAACCCCTCTAAAAGCACTAAGACGAATTTGAAACTATTTTCTATAGAGAACATAACCCTCCGTGTTGAAGTCAAATAAATTTTGTAATAACTGTGTGAAATTGTCAACGAAATAAATACACTAGGTTAGGTTTGGTGTATGAATCATAATAAAATAAAATATCATGTATCATCTAAACAAATAACTTTACTAAAGGATACAGTAATAACAATACAGTAATATCACCAACCTGTTAAACCAAAATGCATAATACAGTAATAACAATACAGTAATATCACCAACCTGTTAAACCAAAATGCATAGTCTTGAAAAACTGAAACCACAGCAATAACCCCTGGCGTAATTCTAATTTATAGATAACTTCCTCTACCAATTTTTCTCCTACAATGTTTATTTACCTACTTTTTGTTAAATTCTGACCATCAATATACGCCTAAAAGTTTCTCACTTAATATTTGTCATTCTATACACTTTATTTTCTTAGTCTTTTTCGTATTCTCTTCCTAATAATTTTACATCACTTAACGTTAAATTTAATGAAAGCGCTGAGTGGTAGAACAATTGTGGTATCGAAAACTTGACTATCCAGTAAGCTGTCTATGAGCTGGTTCCTCTATTTTGGATTTTGAAAATGCCTAGTTACTCAAAGGTCAAGGTGATGCGAGGACACCTCCCCTCCATCCCCTTACCTTATCCAACTGTCAGATTTTACAGGATTACAAACTGTTTCCCTGTAGGAGGTCAGCAGTGAAGATTCGCAGGTCTGGAGTAAGAACTGCATACAGTCATCTTAAGGGAACGAGATAGAAAAAGAACTATTAAAATAGTTCTTATTTTTCATCTCATTCCCTGAAGATGATAATAGTACTGTTGATTATTATCCCTAACTATTTAATATTGTAACATTTGTTTAAATAACATGAGAGTTCAGTTTAATTTTGTAGCTTGTCCTTTGCCTACTTATTATTGCACTCTGTGAAGCGTTACTGTTTTGAATTGAAGAGAGAATAAAGATTTGTCCAAAAGGACACTTGGGCTCTGATTTTCCCAGGCTACGTTGTGGCTATTGTTATTTGTCACGGAAGAAAATGTGAACGGCAACATCTAATGGTGCCCACACCCAGGATTAATGTGGACTTGTGTACAATCCCCAAAAAAGTGTATTTGGCAAAATATGGCTAATCTTGAGAGGTTGGGAAAAACCTGTGTGACTGCAAGGGGACACGGTACCAATTACTAATGTTGGACTGACTCCTAAATAGCCTTGTCATGGATAAAGGGAAATCCTGATAGGTGGAAAATGTTTGTGCAAAACAGGGTAGTTAAAATTCTGTCTTTGACTTCACTAGTCACTGGTATCATTGCCCTGGAAAAGATAATCCTACAGATATGCTCTCTAGGGATATTTATGGTGAATGGCTGGAGTATTTTGATATTTGATTGCATGGACCAAGTTGGCTGTCTGCGTCTGATGCTTGTTTTCCTCACAGTAAAACTGTTAGTTTCCAAGGAGAGGGTTATTCCAATAAAGAGAATGTTCTTAGTTGTGTTGATTTAAATCCATCACCCATGTGAGCTGATTTACAGAAGTAGAGTTCCTATTATAAAATTTGCAGAATTATTGGTTGGGCATTTAGATGTTGTCATATTGTAAGCCTAACTTTTTTAAAGCTGGCAGGTGGGATAACTGATGGTAATCTGTCCCTGGCCAAGTTGAAATTGCTCTACTGTATGCAACAAGAAGCTTATTCCAGTGAAATTGGTTCCCTAAAGCTTGGTATAACCCTTCCAAAGGGATCATCTTTGGTCAAGTTGGGTACTTTTGTGGATAATGATATCTTTCATAGAATAAGGGGACACTTGTAATTTTTTACTTAAGAGTTATGAGAGTAGATACCCACTTATGGTTCCATTAGCTTTTAGCTCAGTTTCAGCACTTCTTTTTTAACACGAAGGTGTTGCCCTCTTATTTCTACCTTAAGGAGCATCTTTTGGATCATCAGGCTCAGACAACTGGCTAAAACTATCTATAGGATATCTGTATCTTGTAAAAGACAGGATTCAAAGGTTTGTGATGGACCTGTATCCCCTTTTTCTGGTTTGAGGATTAGGTCTGCCCCTCCCTTTATAGTAACTGGGCCTGACTATGTTAGACCTTTATTCTGTGTTGATATGCCTTTCACCAAATTGTAAATTCTGTTGTTTGCTTGTGCTGCTGTTAGATCTGTGCATTTTGAGCTTACTGATTCTCTGAATTTGGCAGATTGTATCCTTGCTAGTCACGGGTTCATTTTTAGACACGGGCTTCTCACAGTAATTTATTCGGCTTCTCTCTGTAATTTATTCAGATAAAGAAAGACTTTAGTTGCAGCTTCCCAACAATTACAGAAGTACTTTGGTCACTTAGGTTTTAAATGGAATTTTATTGCTTCCCATTCTCCATGGTGGGTGGTTGGTGGGAGCGCCTTGTTAGATCTGTCAAGTCCTCTCTTGGGAAAACGCTTGGTAATAGAAGTTTATCCAGGTGTGAGCTTGAAACCACAACCGAGGACGTTGAAGCATGTATTAAGTCTAGACCTTGAACCTTCTTAGTAGATGAACCTGACGTATCTAATCCACTGACTCCCTCACACTTTCTTATTGTGTTCTTCATGTTTTCAACTAAATATTATAGAAGATCCATTTCATAATACTTTGCTGATGATATGAATGTTAGGAAAACAGTAACAGCCTGAAAATTTTGGGAAATTTGGAGCAATTATTACCTTAAGAATCTTCCCCCAGTTGCTAAGGGATTCGTTTCTAATTGTGACCTTAAAATGGGTTCTGCTATATTAATCAAAGAAGACAGTGTTCCTCGTATGCCTGACCTCTTGGAGTAGTTGCAGAAGTCTTTCCAGGTAGGGATGATTTAATTCGTAGTGTAAATGTGAAAACTGCAATGGTAATACAGTATTTACATAACTGAGTACAGACTATATGATTTAGAAATTACAAATTCATTAAAACTACTGTAGAGAGCGTTAACTATGTAAAGTTTAATAACGATGATGTTGCATTACCACATGACAGTCCTGCTCAAGCAACAGATATTCTAGAAAATAACAACTTGCCCATAATGTCTGTAACTCGAAAGGAACGTGTTATAAAACAACCTGTCATAAGTTTCTTGCTTTATATAGCTAATATAATCTAACCTTGCTTTGAAGTTTTTATATTTGCCTTATAATGAAATACCTTGCACACAATCCTTAGAATTTTGAACTGTGTCACTGGAGTTGCTACTGACATTCAGTTTTGGGAAATATGACCTGTTCCTTTATTGTATCTATATTATGTATTGAGCTGTGAACGTTTAAAAAATGTGATTACTATACCTTTGTTTTACTATGATTACTCTCATGAGTACTGCTTATTTTCTCGGTGACTTGATAAAATAATGATAGCCTGAAATTATTTACAATTGTTACATACTACCATTACTATTTTATTGATATTAATGGTATTGATTTGGTGTTAAATATCAAGCTGGGTGTATTTTTATTGTAATTTTATAAAGAACTGAACTGATTAATTCGAGTTTATTCACTTCCTTTTGATTAGTGCTTGTGTACTTAGTATTCTGATGATATTGGAGTAAGAGTATTGTACTCCTTTTGTGGGAAGAATGTTGATTATTGACCTTTGATTATTTAATATATTTTTAAATAACATGAGAGTTCAGCTTACTTCTGTAGCACTGTCCTCTGTCTAGCTGTTATTGCGCTCTGTGAAACGTGATTGCCTTGAACTGAGGACAGAATAAAGCTTTGTTTAAAAGGACCCTTGGACTTTGATTTTCCCAGCCTATGTTGTGGCCTACAATTGTCTCTGTTGCGCAACATGTTAGTCGCAATAATGTCAGTATCGTCAGTAGCTGTCCGCAGTATCAGTCCACTAGCATATTTTTTTTTTTTTTTAAGAATTTAGCTGAATTTTTCTTTATCCCCCGTGTTTTTGAAAATGCCAAATTGTAATTAGGGTTGGCCACTCACTGTAAATTGGTCATCCTCTAAATTTGTTTGGAAACTAAATTTTAACCGATTTTTAATTTTTGTTGAATGATTCCATTTCGGAGTTTTTCCTTAATAAACTGAACCATTTATGGGCTCTTTTATTATGCTGTCGCAGAATTAACTCCTGAGTGATAATTCAAATTTTCTCTGTACGTTAATATTTGAATGAACACTTAAATCTCTATGATATATGAGCCGGATTGATTTGTTTGCCATACAGTTGGCAAGTGATTGAGAATACTAATGTGGAACAGCAAATTTTAATTAACGGTCAGTCGTATGTTAAATATTTGGGCATCATTGTGATATTGAATGGCAAATTCTGGTTTAATGGTTCGTAGTCTGGAAAAAGGACAATATTGACCAGTGTTTTTATACATACCTAACTTTACAAAATGGGATTTCATGCTCGTAATAGCATTGTTTGGCTATAAAAATGTTAAGGTACTCTTTATTTTATTTCTCTCTCTCTCTCTCTCTCTCTCTCTCTCTCTCTCTCTCTCTCTCTCTCTCTCTCTCTCTCTGGCAACTGGAAAATAATACTGTAGACTGTAGGGTTGTTTAAGTTGAAATGACTGCAACCTGAACACTTATGAGAAGTAGGATGTCATTATTATATCATTACAAGTAATTTTAATTGCGATGTTGCCTTGCAGATGTAAGAGCAAGTACGCCTGTAACTTTGCTTACAGTTTCTTACACCCATTTTGGAAAAGGCTATAGACATATGTTACATTTTGATTAGCACGTGAAACCAGATACATTTAACTGATTATAAATTCAAATAACATCATTAATGAATTCGTTGACAACTGTGTGATGGAAGATGGTCTTTCCATCATATTCAGTAATGAATTGTCATTGGTGAAGTTAAAATATAGTATAAAAGGAATCTAAATCCTTAGTTACGGAATGCAGTGACCTGAGGCCTGTCAGAATTTCCCTGCGTTTGAATATAACGTATTCAGCGTCGCTGTATTATTCCTACACATATTTGAAAAATTCTGTTCCTCTCCCTTCACAAAAGTCATTATTTCATCCATCTCTTTTGAAGTCCCCTGTGATACTACACCTTCCATTATTTAGTTCAATAATTATATTTAAACTAACGACCAAAGCGCTTTAGGGTAATTCCCGTAACAATTTTGGCCTCCAAGTCCGCGACTGTGGTCAAATCATCGTGGAATGATCAACTGTGCCTTCTTTCCCAAACCCAAGGGAAAAGTAAACCCAGCAACGGAGCCCTGAAAGCCTCGCCTACGTAAAGCGGGCCAGACTCACAAAAGCAATCTTAGCAACAACAGGAAAAGACCCGGTACAGATCCCAGGGCACCTGGGCGCTTCCTCATCGATAATCATCTATTTTCTGAGCTGAGCAATATTAATACAACGGATCTTTCACAGCTAGTGACCCCTAAGGGCTTTAACCCGGTATGTATCCACCTTTGCGGCGTGTTTATTACAAGCCCGTTGGGGATTACCGTAAAAACAAGCAAAAAACTGTAAATATCTTAAATATAATGTTCCCCAAGAAATATTAGCCCTAGATAACGAGCCCCAAAAACCCTTGGGGGTCACTATCTGGGAAAGATTCAATATAACTCAAACAATGAAATATTTCTGTTGTTTTGAACTCAAGTGAATCTCTTCCTGCCGAATAATTCAGTGTTTTTCTTAATAACCACTGTTTACAAAGAATGTTAGGTACGACTGGTTAAGCATTAGAAGGATGAATGCTCTGCTTAGTAATGTTTATAATTTCTAGTGAATTTCCCGTAACCTCTTATTTATTAGTTTGGTGTGCAAAATAGAAAGACAACACACACACACACACACATACACTTTAATGTGATAACCGCAAGCCCTAACATTCTTCGTAAACAATGGTTATTAAGAAAAGTACTGGAATATTCATGTGTGTGTGTGTGTGTGTGTTTGTGTTTGTGTGTGTGTGGCTAGCCAAATATAACAATAATATTATTTACTGTACTTATTTTCTTTAACTATAAGTGCTGCTATTGTTGTTACGATAGCAGATACTTATGTCACTGGCAATGATAAAAACAGAACTTGTATTATACAGCCAAATTTGGATCAAAATGTAATAAATATAAATATTTTCTCTTTTGGTTTAATTTCCATATCAAGGAAGCGGATAGCTTTTTCTATTTTGGCTCTATGAGCGCTTTGTAATGTTAAAATTAGTTGAGATAATGACAGAGTATAATACTTTGATATTCTGTTATAAATCATCATCGATAAATCATCTGCAAATCATGATTTATCTGTAGCGCAAAATCTATCACTTTTCAGGTAAAAATGTTAGTGCATTTTTCATGAAGAGGATAATATTTTAGTTTTAGTTAAATGACCCTCATTAATTGGAGAAACAAAACCTGTTTGTCTGATGGTTTTTAATTTCTCTATCATCAAATATAACTATGTTATTGGAGTACTAAGCATCATCAACAGTCTGTTTGAGGTAAACCTACATTACTCTGTTGAATTCTCACAGAAATAAATTGAATTTATTATTATTTGAAGGTAAATATA
Organism: Macrobrachium rosenbergii; assembly: GCF_040412425.1. Classification (NCBI taxonomy): domain Eukaryota; kingdom Metazoa; phylum Arthropoda; class Malacostraca; order Decapoda; family Palaemonidae; genus Macrobrachium; species Macrobrachium rosenbergii. The sequence continues at coordinate 954,653 of NC_089798.1, read as the reverse complement.
TATAAGAGAAAGAGGGATGCTCCTAAAGACTCTCTCTCTCTCTCTCTCTCTCTCTCTCTCTCTCTCTCTCTGTCTTTCTCGTCAAAGAAGGGTGAAAACTATTAGCTATTAACCGTATATTTTTATGTTAATCTATCTTCTGACAAATCATAATAATTTTTTTCTTCGCAATAATTATGAGCAAAATCTCGGATTATATAGTTTTATGGAAATTTGTAAGGAACTCAAAAGATTTTTATAATACGTTGTGAATAATGTTCAAAAATATTCACATAATTGTCATTATACGGAAATTTTAATATACACACACACACACACACACACACACACACACATATATATATATATATATATATATATATATATATATATATATATATATATATATATTATATATATATATATATATATATATATATATATATATATATATATATAAAACATAAGAAAATATATAATATAAGTATGTATGATAATTTATATGTATATATATGGCATGATAAGTAGAGATATAAAGATATAAAAACAAAATTTATAGGATAACAAATGGTAAACAAAAAATAAGAAAATTACAAATACATGACACACCCATTTAATATGCCAAAAATTTTTTCTAACAAAATGGTAAAACAATAAATGTATTACAAATACTTTTAATATGCTTTTTTACCAAATGGTTATCATTTTCACTTATTAACTCTCTTATCACTTACATTTTTATCAATTTATGTCATTTACGATTCATACCTTTTTCACTAGTATCTTTTACTTTCAGAATTTCATTGTGGTGTTCTATTTCAGTTTATATCATTCTCCATCTTTTACTTGTTACAGTCTTTTGAAACTGATAGGGGCAGAATGTTGAAATTCTAACTGATAACGAAAGATAAAAACCATATTTAGGTTAATGAGATCTGTACTTAACAGGACTACACTGTCTAGAAGATTTGGAAAACTGTTTTTTTCCATATTACGAAAATGGAAGATACATGGAAGAGATTAGAGAAGACAAAACGAGATCTTACCTGACCTTACGTGACATATATGAGTTGAGCGGCGTTATTCCCAGTTATCTTGATTTCAAACCTTTAAACGGGAGACTGGAAACGGCTCAGTTCAACTGCGAATGGTAAAGACAACTGCTGCTGAAAAAGATGAGAACGGAAATTGAAATAAAAAATTTTAAAGCAGAAAGATGCAGCCATATACTAAAGCTCAAGAGAACTATCTCCCTTTTTTTTATTTTAGCTTTTATCACATTTTGTAGGCAAAAATATTACCAACTATTTGGACGGGCTAAATGTATGCTATGCCAAAATATTGCTTAATTTAGGCGCATACATTGATTTTCCTACCCGTAACCCTGACAAGATGGTTATTAACCATTCGAACTTTATGTGGTTAATATATACCAGTTTTCATCACTGGTTCAAGCCTTGATCATTGCATCAATCATAGAGGCAACTACTAATTGTCTGAATTTTATCATTCTACCATATATTCAAGTCTTTGTCCCTACCTTTACTACCATTTGGACACCTGTCAGCGATGAGACTAACATTGTTTTTACTCCAGTTTGTATATTACGAGACCAATATAAATCTACGCTTGTAATATATGTTCCCCTCATCTCTGAAAACATCTGGGTCCTTATCACTTACATAGCAAAGCACCTTATCAAGCAACTGGAAGGAGCCTACACTAACAGAACCCAAACGAAAGTCGAGTAATGTCAAAGTAAGATATGGCCCTCGGAAAGGCGAGTAATGCTAAAGTAAGATATGGCCCTCGGAAAGGCGAGTAATGCTAAAGTAAGATATGGCCCTCGGAAAGGCGAGTAATGCTAAAGTAAGATATGGCCCTCGGAAAGGCGAGTAATGCTAAAGTAAGATATGGCCCTCGGAAAGGCGAGTAATGCTAAAGTAAGATATGGCCTCGGAAAGGCGAGTAATGCTATAGAATATGGCGAGTAATGCTAGTAATGCTAAGATATGGCCCTCGGAAAGGCGAGTAATGCTAAAGTAAGATATGGCCTCGGAAAGGCGAGTAATGCTATAGTAAGATATGGCCTCGGAAAGGCGAGTAATGCTAAAGTAAGATATGGCCCTCGGAAAGGCGAGTAATGCTATAGTAAGATATGGCCCTCGGAAAGGCGAGTAATGCTAAAAGTAATGCAAGATATGGCCCTCGGAAAGTAATGAGTAATGCTAAAGTAATATGGCCCTCGGAAGGCGAGTAATGCTAAAGATATGGCCCTCGGAAAGGCGAGTAATGCTAAAGTAAGAATGCGGAAAAATGCTAAAGTAAGATATGGCCCTCGGAAAGGCGAGTAATGCTAAAGTAAGATATGGCCCTCGGAAAGGCGAGTAATGCTAAAGTAGATGCGAGTAATGCTAAAGTAAGATATGAAAGGCGAGTAATGCTAAAGTAAGATATGGCCCTTGGAAAGGCGAGTAATGCTAAAGTAAGAATGGCCCTTGGAAAGGCGAGTAATGCTAAAGATAATATGGCCCTCGGAAAGGTGAGTAATGCTAAAAGTAAGATATGGCCCTTGGAAAGGCGAGTAATGCTAAAGTAAGATATGGCCTGGAAAGGCGAGTAATGCTAAAGTAAGATATGGCCCTGGAAAGGCGAGTAATGCTAAAGTAAGATATGGCCCTCGGAAAGTAATGCTAAAGTAAGATATGGCCCTGGAAAAGTAATGCTAAATAAGATATGGCCCTTGGAAAGGCGAGTAATGCTAAAGTAAGATATGGCCCTCGGAAAGGCGAGTAATGCTAAAGTAAGATATGGCCTCGGAAAGGCCTAAGGCGAGTAATGCTAAGAAAGGCCCTCGGAAAGGAAAGTAATGCTAAAGTAAGATATGGCCCTTGGAAAGGCGAGTAATGCTAAAGTAAGATATGGCCCTCGGAAAGGCGAGTAATGCTAAACTAAGATATGGCCCTCGGAAAAGCGAGTAATGCTAAGCAAGATACGGTCCACTGAAAACCAAGTAATGCTAAATTAAGATACAGCCCTTAGAGTAGCGAGTAATGCTTAAGTAAGATACAGCCCTCTGAAGCGCGAATAATGCTAAAGTAAGATCCGGGCCTCGGAAGAGCGTTTAATGCGAAAGTAAGATATGGCCCTCGGAAGAGCAAGTAATGCTGAAGTAAGATACTGCCCTCGGAAGAGCGAGTAATGCTAAAGTAAGATGCGGACCTCAGAAGAGCGAGTAATGCTAAAGTAAGGCTAAAGTAAGCTACGGCCCTCGGAGTGAGTAATGCTAAAGTAAGATACAGACCTCGGAAGAGCGAGTAATGCTAAAGTAAGATACGGCCCTCGGAAGAACGAGTAATGCTAAGTAAGACACTGCCCCCGGAAGAGCGAGTAATGCTAAAGTAAGATGCGGACCTCGGAAGAACAAGTAATGCTAAAGTAAGATATGGCCCTCAGAAAAGTGAGTAATACTGAAGTAACATAGACCTCGGAAAAGCGATTAATGCTAAAGTAACATACGGTCCACGAAAAAAGCAAGTATTGCTTGAGTAAGATATGACCCTCAGAAGAGCGAGTAATGCTAAAGTGAAATACGGTCCTTGGAAAAGTGAGCAATGTTAAAGTAATATACGGCCCTTGGAAGATCAAGTAGCCTAATGCTAAAGTAAGATGTGGCCTTCGGAAGAGCGAATAATGCTAAAGTAAGATATGGCCCTTGGAAAACGTCCTTATGCTGACAGACTATTTTCTGAAGTCAAGAATGTTGCGTCTAGTTTTTTTTTTTTGGGGGGGCCTGGCTGGCTTCTTCCAACCTGTTTACCTAATCTTGGTATATGAAGACTGATTAGATCAATCAAGACACAATAATTTGTTTCATTTGAAAGCAAATGCCAGAAACATTTATGTGAATGATAAGAGAGCAAAGTTCTTTGAGCACGAGAGTTCGAAGCGAGACATTACCTCCGTGTTCCATTATAGAAAATTTTCAAAAATAGGTCAGATACGTCGATAATGCTTTTTAGGCATTCTCCAAGAAGGTCCTGGTGAAGTCATGAAAAGTGTACTGGAAGACACAACCCTCAAATATCCAGATGTTTGGAGCCTAAGAACCTGCTCTAATGTACTAAAGCGCATTTTTTATTTGCATGAAGTGGTAGCATATGTTTGGAATCCGAGATGAGTGCAGTTTTACATGCACATGTAAGAGAGAGACAAATTTGAAAACGGTTTCTACAATTTTTTTTTTACTCTGTCCCTTGTATATATTTTAAAATAGATGAAAAAACTATCTTAGCCGCATTTAGCCCTTTTGAAAGGCAGTGTCTTTAACATATAAAGGATTCCTCGTCAGTGCCAGTCAAAAAGTCTGGCCTCTAGAAAATAAATCACGCAATCCTATCTCAGGTAGCTGAACTGGGAGAGAGCAGACTTTCAACAATCATCATTACTATCATTAGCAAACACCTAAAGATTCAAAACTAATAAAGTCACCCCGTCGGTGAATTCTTGTCTATTTTTCAATCTTTTTTTATAAACTCGCTGTGAGCATAACAAAATTGAAAGAAAATATTATATCCTTCCAGGAATCATAGGTGCATGGAAGGTACAGGTTGGTGTGTGCGTGTGTATGTGTATGTCCGTATGTAAGAGAAACAGAGGGAGAGAGTGTGTGGTATGCATGTGTGCGTGTGTGTATGTGTGTATGTATGTTTGTGTGTGTTTGAGTACCTGTTTAATGACACATCACTGAGTGCACTGCTGAATAAAAGCCATCTAGCCTCGATCTCTATTTGATTTATAACGTTAATGAGCTGCTGTTAGTTCTCCACATATACCTTAATTTGTGGTCTTATTAACAGTTTTTTTTATAACAAATGATTTTATAGCAAAGATCTTAGGTGCATTCTTCATCTTACGAAGGTTACTTTTTATATTAATTTCTTTTTGTCTCAAATAACACAACGTAAAAATTTGCCACATTTTTGCTGGTGATAATTTGCTGTTTTTTCCTATCAATGGAATTTTAATCATTCTCCTTTCTAGTCATGAAAGAAATGTTCTTTTTCTAATATGAGTGATTATACTCTTGCATATGTCGGTATTTGGGAGTAGTATAGTGAGAAATGCTTTTTTCATACAGAAATATGTAAAGTATCTTTGCTTACTTTTTCATAAGAACTCTTTAATACTTTAGCTTTTTCTAAGTAGGCCAAATTATACATGCATATATATATATATATATATATATATATATATATATATATATATATATATATATATATATATATATATATATATATATATATATATATATATATATATATATATATATATATATATATATATATATATATATATATATATATATATATATATATATATATATATATATATATATATATATATATATATACTATATATATATCTATATAATAATGATATACTGTTCAGTATATATACCTACTTTATACGTTATATATATATATATATATATAATATGTGTGTCTGATCTGTGTGTCTTGAGACTGTGTGTGTTGTATATTAGTATTTGTATATAGTTTGTATATGTTTTTATGTGACTTTGCATGTTTTTGGGCTATAGAAATCCGAACCGCTTGACCGATCTAGACAAAATTTGGCACATGGCCATCATTTGACCCAACTTAAATAACAGTGTAGGTTTTAAACCCGTACCCCCTTCCCCTCCCCTTCCCCATCCTCCTTTCCCTTTGTAACTCATGTGGTAATCTTCTGACCGATCTAGAACAAATTTGGCATGTGGCCATCATTTGACCCAAATTAGATAACACGGTAAGTTTCAAACCCATAGCCCCTTCCCCTTCCCCAATTCCCTTTGTAACTTATGTGATAACCACTTGACTGATCTAGACAAAATTTGGCATGCGGCCATCATTTGACCAAACTTAGATAATAGGTAGGTTTCAGACCCGTGCACCCATACCCTTCCCCCATCAACCTTCCCCCCTCCCTTTGTAACTTATGTGGTAACCGCTTGACCGATCTAAACAAAATTTGGCATGTGGCCATCATTTGACCCAATGTAGATAATGGGGTAGGTTTCAAACCCATACTCCCTTCCCCTTCCCCCATCTCCCTTCCCCCTTCCCTTTGTAATTTATGTGGTAACCACTTGACACAACTTAGATAATAGGATAGGTTTGAAACCTGTACCCGCTTCCACTTCCCCTTCATCTTCCTTTTGTAACTTATGTGGTAGATAAACTCTACGGATTTATCATACCTCATTTCATTAATCGATACATTACAAATATATTATTGAAAATGCTTTTCTTTCCTGTGATTAATCATTATGTATAAAGGTTTGTGTTTATGTTTAATGGGGGTGTAGGTTTAGTTTTAGTGTGGATGTGTTTAGGTTTAGCAGGGGTGCTTTAGGTTGAATGGTGGTGTGTGTTTAGGTTTAGTAGGGATGTGTTTAGATTTAGCAGAGGGTGTGTTTAGGCTTAGCAGGGAGTGTGTTTAGGTTTAGTTGGAAGTGTGTTTAGGTTTAGTAGAGGGTGTGCTTAGATTTAGTTGGGGTGTTTTGGTTAATTGGGGGTTGTGTTTAGGTTTATTGGGGGTTATATAGGACAGTTACCACAGTAATACCTGGATAAAAGGGACAGTCAGCTCAGCAATACCTGGGGAACAGTCACCACTGTAATGTCTGGATAAAATAAACACTCACCACAGTAATGCCTGGATAAATTGGACAGTCACCACAGTAATGCCTGGATGAAAGGGACAATCAGAACAGTAATTCTTGGATAAAAGTGACAGACAGAACAATAATACCTGGATAAATGGGACAGTCACCACAGTAATACCACTTGGATGAAAGGAATAGTCAGTGCAGTAATACATGGATAAATGAGACAGCCACCACATTAATACCTGGATAAATGGGACAGTCACCACAGTAATATCTGGATAAAATGGACAGTCAGCACAGTAATAAGTGGATAAAATGGATAGTCAGCACAGTAACACCTGGATAAAAGGGACAGACTGAACAGCAATGCCTGGATAAATGGGACAGTCACCACAGTGATACCTGGGGGACAGTCACCACAGTAATATCTGGAGAAAATGGACAGTCATACCTTGATAAAAGGGAAAGTCAGTACAGTAATACCTGGATAAAAGGGACAGGCAGCACAGTAGTATCTTGATAAAAGAGACAGTCATCACAGTAATGCCTGAATAAAAGGGACAGTCAACACAGTAAAGGCTGTTTCACACTGGGTGTGATGCTATGCATGCCACGCTATGGTAACCATGCTGCGGCACATGGCTTTTAATTGCTGACATTGTTTTAAGTGAGGCCATTCACACTGGGTGTGAAGCTATGCTTCCGATGTCTGTGACATAGTGCATTCATAGCTTCCAAGATTGCCAAGAATGCGATTTTTGTGGATGTAGCTCGGCTCACACATGTGCACTTGGGTCTCACAGCAGATGTTCCCGCCTCCCGCTACCTTAAGGTCATGGCCAGCCATTTCCCTGTACTGATGGATTTCCTGTAGTTGGTGTCCTTCTTCATAATATCTTGTTCTGTGAATGATAAAACTTCAGAGAACTGAGCTGGAGATAGTCTGAAATATTGTCTTAATTTCTCCTCATCCATTTCCAGCTCTAGAGCAAGACAATGATATTCACCAAATTCTAGTCTTTTCATATTTGTGTCATGCACCCACTTCTTTTTTCTCTTATTCAGTTGCAAAACTCAACAGTAATAACTCCTCCCCCTCCTCCTCCTTGTCCACCATCTCAAAGGACCACAGCATACCGTCCCCCATCGCTGCAGCAAAGGAACTGTGTGTTCACAGACATCCATAGCTTTCCATGTGAACACACTCATAGTGAGTATAGCCAGCACAGATCCATATCATAGTGAAGCGCAGCTTAGCATCCCATCCAGTGAAAATGGCCTGAATACCTGGGTAAAAGGGACAGTCAACACTGTAATACCTGGATAAATGGGACAGTCGGTACAGTAATACATGGGTAAATGTGACAGTCACCACAGTAATACCTGGATAAAAGGGACAGTCAGAACAGTAATACCTTAGGTAAATAGGGAAGTCAGCAGAGTAATGCTTGAATAAAAGGGATAATCACCACAGTAACATCTGGATAAATGGGACAGTCACTACAGTAATAACTGGATAAATGGGACAGTCACTACAGTAATACCTGGACAAAAGGGACAGCCACTACAGTAATACCTGGATAAATGGGACAGTCAGCACAGTCATACCTGGATAAAAGGGACAGTCACTACAGTAACACATGGATAAATGGGACAGTTACCACAGTAATATCTGGATAAATGGGACAGTCAACAAGGTAATATTTAAATAAAAGGATTATCTAGTACAGTAATTTCTGGACAGACAGCACAGTAATACCTGGATAAATGGGACAGTCACTACAGTAATACCTGGATAAAAGGAACAGTCATCACAATAATATTTGGATAAAAGGGACAGTAAGCACATTAATACTTGGATAAAAGGGACAGACAGTACACTAATACCTGGATAAATGGGACAATCACTACAGTAATACCTTGATAAAAAGGACAGTCAAAACAGTAACACTTGTATAAATGAGACAGACAGCACAGTAATGCCTGGATAAAAGGGACCATCACCGCAGTAATACCTGGATAAATGGGACAGTCATCACAGTAATATCTGCGTAAATGGAAAAGTCACTACAGTATTACCTAGATAAAAGGGGAAGACAGTACAGTAATACCTGGATAAATGGGACATTCAGTACAGTAATAGCTGGATAAAAGAAATAGTAACCACAGTAATACATGGATAAATGGGACAAGTCAGAACAGTAATATTTGTACAAAAGGGACAGTTAGTGCAGTAATTCCTGGATAAACAGGAAAGTTACCACAGTAATATGTGGATAAATGTGACTGCTAGAACAGTAATAGCTGGATAAAAGGGACAGCCAGTACAGTAATCCCTGGATAAATATATAGTCAGCACGAGAGGTGCAAGAAAATATATATAAATAAATATATATATATATATATATATATATATATATATATATATATATATATATATATATATATATATGTATATGTGTTTGTGTGTGAATTTTTGACAGGCATGCAGATATTAATGAGAAAACATTCATAATGTTTATTTTGCAGCATGCATGTGTGTGTCGGGGTTGGAAGTGCTGAGGTCTCTCTCACTTTTTTTACCAAAAATGAAGGGTTTTTCAGCCTTGGTTATACCTCTAATAGAAGGCAATGCGGTAATAGTGTCTCTACACAATACCCGGCGTGTAAGCTGGATAGTGTTGTGTAATTGCAGATATATTAATCTACATTCTGCTCCAATCAGTGCCTACCAAAGTTTTCAAGTTACACCTTGAAGCCTATTGGCCCTGGGAAATGGGTAATAGAGTGCTGTGTATGTGTTGGTGCTTGGCCCTCTCTTTACCACAAAAATTTCATCTGACCAACCTCCAACTGTCGTGCCAGTGACCCTAGCACCTAACGATACCTCTGCCCAACACACAAGTTCAGTACTTGTGAACAATTTTATCTTTTGTACAGTACCAATCAAACCGTTCCAACATTGAGTCTGCTATACAATCTGTCAGTGCAGCCTTCTTCAGTTAGGAAATTAATGCTGCATATACAAAATGCAAAGATCTGATGCTGATCAAAACTATTCTGAACCAGGCCACAGTCGATCCATGAAAACCGACTGAGCCTCTCTCAAGAAAATATCATATATCACTCCAAGCTATACTAAGGACCTTCTCAAGAACATAAATCTATCACTAAGTGGCCGATGACCTTCTCAGTGGAAATCTGCCTCCAAAGGGACCTGCTAATCTAAGCCTACCTGCAAAATCCCTCTCAGAAGAAATTGACAAAACCTCTGAAAAAATTGAGGAAGTACATGACAAATTTTCACAGATCTGGGACTTGATAAAAGAATTACATGAATCATTTGACAGTCTTAAAACTATGGAAACAAATAACAATCTCTTATGGATCTGGGATGCAATCACAGGAGTGCAGGAATCATTAGACAGTCGTATAGCAAGCCACCAGACTCCTTTGAATGAGGCATCTATTATTTCCTCGCCTCCCAACATGAGAGAAGTGAGGGTGCAACATGAAGTTGAGGTGGGCCAGGACCATCCTGAGATGGCCATATCCTCCCAAGTGGGAACCACCCTCTCTCCCTCGGATGAAGCTCCCACATCTCCTTTAGACCTATCAGAGGGGGCCAATGGACTCCCAACCTCCTCTCCTCCCCAATGCAAAATTAAACATAAAATGGCCTACAGGATTACCTGCCTGTTTCAACCCCCTGATGTTCTTAAAGGCAATAATTTTGGACCTCAATATAAAGGTCTCAAGATATAACCTAATCCAGTCCCCCACCAACAGGGGAACTTACTGACACCCCAGGCAGGGTATAGGCACAGGCTCGCCCTCTACCACAAGTGCCAGCCAGCCTCCCATGGCCAGTGACTGCCCACCCCTGCTGGCCAATCCCCTATCCACCCAAAAGATCAACTCATTCATTTCCCATCTTCTGAGTTGCCATGGATACATTAGATATAATATCTTGGAGTATTTTTGGCCTCAAACAGAACATTCCTCCCATAAACATGTTCTGGAAAAACTTCAAAGGCATCACTGCATTACAAGAAATGCTCCTCTGGCCTCATGACCTTGCCATCTGCGATTCAGTGCATGAAGACTTCAGAGCTTTCTCGACCTCACCAATGCAAGTTACAGATCAAATCGTAGCTGGTCACCTGTAAGGGGGCCTTTCTTTCCTGTGGCACAAATCATTAGACAATATGGTAAATGTGGTGACCTATAGGGGTGATAGATTGCTGGGGCTTCAGGTGATAGTAGGCGACTCCAAGATCCTAATAATTAATTTTTATATGCCCTGGGAAAAGAAAAATTGTTTTGATCAATACTGAATGATCCTAGGCAAGTTACACAGCATTCTTCTCTATTCTACTGCTGATCATATTTGTATACTCGGGGACATTAATTCTCACTAAAAACAGTTTATAATGAACTTACCGACTTCTGTCAAAATCACACTCTCCAAATTAGTGATGTAATGATCCACCCTCTCTCCACCTATACCTACGTTCAAAATAGAATGGTCACAATTGACAACCTCCAGGATGGACCATTGCACCACATCCCCACAACTTCATGATTCTATTGTGACCTGCAACATTCGATACGATCTTGCAACAGACTATGATTACATCCCCTTACAGGTGTCATTCAGAACCCCATTCCTCCCTACTGTGAACCCCTAACTGATTGCCCACCTGCTGTTAACTGGGATTTTAAAAACCAACAGAAAACCAGATCCTTTAGGGAAACCAAGAAACCAGGCTGTGATCAGCACTTCAACTGGCAAAGCCTTACTGTGCACTAACCCAAAATGTAGAAATGGCCACCACAAGAGAGATCTGAAAGTTTTCTATTCAAATATAATTTCTGCTATGCTTGCCTCCGGCAGGGATACCTTTAGATCTCGTCAAGGCAACTCTCATAATATACCTGGATGGAATGACTTGGTTAAAGATCTGTATACACATTCACGAGAAATGTTTTTACTGTGGAGGCAAAATGGTAGCTAGAGGGAAGGACACTTTGCACTGCTAACGAGACAGGTGAGAGCGCAGTTCAAACTTGCCCTTAAGCAGTGCAGACTGAGTGAAAAGCAAGTAAGAGCTGGTGCAATGTCTAGAAAATTAGAATGTGGTGATTACCCTCATCTTTGGAAAGACATTCAGCACCTAAATTCAAAGGTAAAAAAGCCATAAGCTGCTGACAAGGCTATCACAAGAATGTAAACAGCACTGTCCTAAATTGCATGAAATCACCAGAAGGGATGTAGAAAACCTCCTTTCTGATAACATTCAGTTTAATTTTGCCATCATATTACGCCAGGTAACATCAGCGATGCCATAAACAACCTACTTAGTAATAAATCACCTGGCCACGATGGTCTACCTGCAGAAGCTTTCAAATTCTGTCATCCAGTAATTTACATTTTACTAGCGGCTCTATTCAAAGTGTGCATAATTCACCAGTTCCTTCCAGACTTCCTACTCTTAGTTCACTTAATACCGTTAATAAAAAAACAAGCTAAAGGATGCAGTTGACCCTGGCAATTATCGCCTGATTGCAATGACTACAAATGAGTTGAAAACACTTGAGTCCGTTCTTCTGGTGAGACTTCTCCCCTTTGTAGTCACTACTGACAACCAGTTCGACTTTAAAGCAAACCACTCAGCCGACACCTGCATCTACATCCTGAAAGAATTGCTGAACTATTACTTATCATCAGTTTCTCCTGTTTCCCTGTTTTCTAGATGTGAGAAAAGCATTTTATATAGCGTAAACTACCTGAAGCTCTTTCTGAAGCTGCACAAACAAGGCACACCTCTATATTTAATTGGCATTTGATGTTGCTGGTTCTATACACAGCAATTCTATGTCAAATGGGGTAACATATTGTCGTACACCTTCGGCTACGTCAATGGGCTACGTCAATGGGCTCAGGCAAGGGGGCATTTTCTCTCCATATGTACACAAACTGAGTATCAAACTGAACTCACTTCCAATTGGATACACTATCAACGAAAAAACAATAAACAACCTCTGCTATGCTTACGATATAGTTCTGACTTTCCCATCAGTGTGAGGTCTCCAGTGACTTATCGATACTGGCCGCCAATATGGAGAGGAATTTGATATCCTATACAACGAAACTAAGACCCAGTGTATGTCGCTGCTCCCGAGATCGCTTAAGCATATTGCAGAACCACTAATTTTCCCGGAAATCATCGTCTGGAATTCGTGCATGAATTTCTGTTTTGGGCCACATTATCACGGACGACCTAAAAGATATGGCAAACATAGAACAGAGGTGTCATAAACTATGTGCAACCGGCAACATGATTGCAAGGAGGTTTGCTTTCTGTCAGCGAGACACGAAACTGCTGTTCTTCTGCTCGTACTGCTACAGTATATATGAGTGTTGCCTTTGGACGAACTATACCCGAGAGACAATGAGACGTATCAGTATTGTTCACAATGAAATTCTGAGACGCCTCACAAAGACACGTTGCTAATCACTCTGACACGCAAATGTTCATAGAAAACCGCTTGGATAATTTAAAAATCATTGTTAGGCGAACAATGTCCAGTCTGATCACCTGACTGAGAAACAGCAGCAATTCGCTCATACAAAGCATCCTAATCAGTGAGGCAAGAAGATCTAAATTGTGGGGATGATGGTATAACGAGGCGTTTTTCATTATTATTATTACTATTATTATTATTTCTACATTTATTGTTACTATTGGTATTTTCTTTTTTTATTATAATTTTGATTAATATTATTGTAGAGTTTTGCTATTTTCAATATCCGTATTTAACCTTCTGGACCCGACTTCTGTAACCACCCAAGGTCCCTAGCTGGAAATTAATTGTATGCAAGCTGTTTTTTTAATTATAATTTTTTTGTTTTTTATTACTATTCTTAATATTATTACTGTCATTACCATTATTACGAATACTATTTTTATACTTCTTCAGCAACTGTGTGGATATCGCCGATTTATCATTTTTTATCATGATATCTCATGTATCTAGATTGTGTACGTTACTGTATCTACTTTGTAAATTATATTCCATGTATATGGCCTTGAGATGAAATAAAATTTATTATTATTATTATTATTATTATTATTATTATTATTATTATTATTATTATTATTATTAAGGAAAAATTTGTGTTATAAAGATTAAGTATCAATCACCAATCAAATACGTAATTAAGAGAAAACGATGGTTAGGTTGCTTCGACTTCTATAGACGGTCATGAACCAAGAAGTCCAATATCGAAACCGTCTGACACTTAAAAAGAGACAGTCAGTCAGGTACACATTCTGTGAGAGACAGTGATGTAGCATTATCTTTCCATCCAGTCTAACTTTTTCAATATATCCGCTGCATGCCAACATCTCCAATTTAACTTGAAGATGAAAAGTTTATTCTGCTACCTATAAACTTTCTTCGATAATCCATCATTCGATTTTTTTCTCAATGTGGATGTAGACTCTGAGGGTTCAAAGTTAATTTACATGAACTTTAAATTTTCTTTTGCTAAATAATCACCAAAGTATACTAAAAGCCTAATTGAATTCCGCTGCCTCGTAATAATATCTATCTGATTATCTCAAATATTTCCTGATGGAAATGTTATGGTTACACACACATACATACACACACACACACACACACACACACACACACACACACACACACACACACACATATATATATATATATATATATATATATATATATATATATATATATATATATATATATATATATATATATATATATATATATATATATAATTTACTAAAGGACATAGATATCTGTTTGTAGGCTTACATTTTATTTAAGAAAATACAGAGATCACTATAATGTAAATGTTTAGTCATAAAGACAGTAGATGCTGCAGTACATTAAGGTTATGTTACTGTTGTTGGTGATTGAGCTGTCTTTATGGGAGAGAGGGTCATTTAATGATTCGATGAGTCATATTATGCCAGTGTAACGACGGTAAGGTAAAATGAAAAATCCAACAAGTAGGGCTGACTTTCTTTTAAACCCTCATGATTCCATCAATAGGTGAGGAATGAGATCAGTAAGTCTTGCTGAGTGTATAAAGCCAATCAGGAAAAAGTCTGTATGCCTACATTTCAACATTTCTTGGTCAGCTGAAATATCATCTCACGAAAGACTATCCACAGGAGTTGAAGGTGAGTGCAGCAACCACAAAGAGTTGAGAGTGATTCCAAACTTGCAGCATCTGGTTAGCACTTCGTAAATATGCTGAAGGTGTGTATGGTGGTCTTCATCATGGAGGAGGATGTCATCTATGACTTTAACACAGTTTTAACTCCTTGAAGGGCCATATCACCTCGCAGTCAGAGGGCCTCTCCAGTAGCTGTGAAGCCCATCGGTCCTGTACAGTATTTGAACCGGCCATATGGTGTGATAAAAGTTGTCAAATGTTGATCTCCTTCTTCCAGTATCATTTGCCAGTACCCACTGAGGGCATCACCTGTGATGAAATACCAGCCATGCAAAGCATGTGAATGAATCGTGGGCTTGGCAGGAAACTTGGCAATTCAGTTTGGAGAGGTCAACAGTAATGTGCACTCCTGATCCATTCTTAGTGACAGTGACAAGGGAGTGGTACCAGATTGAAAGGTCATCACCAACAGGTCTGAGTGTTCCCTGGGTCACCATGTAATCTAGCTCTTCCTCGACCTGATCCTTGAAGCAAACAGAATCTATTTCAAAGTGTGTATGGCGAATGGCACTGCATCATCTTTCAGGTGGACCCTTGTGGTAAGACCTACCATAGGTTTGAAAGAAGTTGACTTTAAGTCTTCTTTGGAGACCAAAACATCCTTGAATTCTTGTAGGAAATATTCCTTGGCTTCTGAAGGTGGTGTGATGGCTGAGATGTCCTTTCATCTGTTGACATGTTTCACTTCCAAAATGGTTATAAGGAAGTCTGAAGATATCATGGCCAACTATTTACAATGAGCATATGAAAGACGTGGAGTTTGGACATTTTCATGGACTTGAATCCCCACAGAACAAGACCACTTGCCTAGGGTGAGGGTAGCTTGGAATGTACCAAAAGCAGGTGCCATTTGAGACCCATCAATAGTGAATGTGACAGTCAGCAGAGGAAGTTGCAAACTGTTCCTGGGGATACCCAATCTTTCAAAATGTTGTTGGTCAATCACAGTGACCTTTGCACCTGTGTCTGGTAACATCTGTGTGCAAGATTTAACATCATCGAATAACAAGAGGACACAGATGGATTTGGGTGCCTTGGAGGCAGTGTAGAAGGGTGATCCTAGGCAGCTACAGCTGTTCTTCCTTGCATTTAGAATCTTGCTGGAGTTCAAGGAGGTACTACTGTTACTTGAAAGTCCATCTCATCTCTTCCTTTCCCTACAGCAATTATCAAAGTGCCTGATGTTATAGTAGAGGCAGTACTTGACTTTGCTGGCAGGACATTTAATTGTCCTGGACCAATGACCATGCTGGGCACATTTTTTGCAAGTATTGTTGGCTGCTGAACACATATCAGGGTCATGCTGACTAGCAGAACACTGGCATAAAAGAAATGGCATCAATGTCTGCTTTGAAGGTTGTGGCTTTTCTCTTTACTTATTCTTTCTTTCCTTCTTGTAGGTAGAAACGGCTCACAACTGTTTGGGTGGAGCACTTATGGCAGAGGTTGTACTTTTGGCAGCTTCATACAACCAACAAGTTGTGACAAAGATCTTTTAACAATGACTAGTGTCCAAGATTAACCGCCTGGCATGCTGCATTCCTGGGCACAAGTCAACTTCCTCTGTAGTTATGAAATCATAAAAAATCTCTCCTTCCATTACTTCATTTTGTAGGCCCTGTATATGAAATTGTGGGGCATCCAGAACTTCATCTACAGACATGTCTGTGGAGGGGTAATTTGCAAAGTATGCTGCAACACACTGAGTTTTGAGGATCAGGCACATTCGCATCTGGATCATTTGCTTTTCTAGAGGGAGCTGAGAAAGGTCAACTATAACGGCATAGTCATCCCACTAACGTCTCCATTCCTTGAACATTTGAAAAGTTTTATCAGTCTTGAGTTGTGGAGTAGTGGGTGGCGTTTGAGCCATTGCTCTCTGCGGTGGGGGAGGAGAAGATTAACTGGAGTGGGAAGCATCCACCTCTGCAGCAGGTGTGGAGTCACCTGAGTAGGGAGTTCTAGTAACTGAGAGCATCTGGGGGAGGGCATGAACCTTAGCATTTACCCCTCTCTGCCAAGCTCATCCTCCCTTCTACACAAATCTTCTTGTCTTCTTTCTTCTTTATCACATCTCCTTTCTTCCTCTTCACATCGTTGTTTTTCTTCTCCGTAAAGGCGGGATTCCTCTAGAAACTCTATGAGGGTGAGGAAATCCGTGCTAGTTGCTTGACTGGCATGGAGTTGATAATGAGGGCACAAGAGTGGTGGGGGTGGGGAGGCAGGCTCCTGTCCCAAAAAATTCACAATAAGTTACAGTAAAGCCAATACAGCAGGCTTTAACAAAACTTCACATGCACTTTGGGAAATAGATTAGTGGTGTCCTTAAGATCTGGTTACAAAGTGAATTTTTAAAAAATAAGCTTCCACAAACAGTGCTATTTTCACTGCTCCATGTATGTTTATGAAGTTCTTAACAATAACGGTGGGTGAAAGCAAACGCAGATATAAAGTATATTCTGACAGTGTAATCTTAAGGAACGATACAAATTAAACAAGCGACACAAATTAGATATAACCATCAAGACGATCTCCTGCTAACTAACTAAATAATTATCCCGGAAGCAACAGTATTGCCAACATGGTGAAATATGATTATTACCATGAGTACCTACATTAAGAAGGAATTAGTTGTACATAAACATATGAATATTATTGTTATTAAGGGAGATATTTTAATTGTATATTAACATAAAAATAGAATAATTGATATAAGGGTACAAGAGGATAAATGCATTGAAAATAAGCAGTCTCTTGTACAGTAAACATAGCACAATACTTTTCATATTCCAACAGTACTTGGTCTATGTTTCCCTCTCTGAGGAAGAATGTTGATTAAACGTATTATTGTTTTGTGGATAACCCTTTTCAAGAAGTCGTAAAGGCAAAGTGGTAACAGCTCAAGTGGAAGACACAGGTACAGTTGAAGGATGCATTTGTTGGGTGTTAGATGGACAAACTGAGAAAGGAAAAACTTTATTAAAAGAAACAGGACATCTGTCAATCGAAGTGTTAAACAACTGTTGAAGTGCTGTTGGTCGAGAGTCTTCGAAGCTGGAATAGCCATAACTTTGTTGAGCTTTATCGGATATTCCAAAATGGGTCTCACGACATCCAAGGACACGTAGTTTGCACAGGGGATGTCTAAGATCAGCACGAGTCATTACCACATTCATTTTACTCTTGACAGGTTCAGGAGGGATCTTGGCTATAAGAGTACAAGTGCAAGATAATTTTAAGGTCAGAGGTGAGGTGGATGGGGGTAGGGGAGGTAGGAAGGAGGTGTGGGCTTAGGGTGGTGGTTTTACGTCTCATGAGGAGAAACTGATGCTGCTTCCCCTGGTGTTTGGTTGTTCTTATTTGATTTATGTTAGATGTTGTTTCCTAGGGTGAATAAATAAAATCTTGCTTCACATTGAGAAAGAACCTTAGTCACCCGAAAGAAAATCATACTCATGTGTTCATTATTTCCATCATATATCATGGTTCAGGGGTAATTTGAATGAAACTGTACCGACTGACTTGCTGATGGGTCGGGAAGTTGGGTAAAGATTCGCTGGTATGTTAAACTTCACAAGCCTACCTGGGAAAAACCTCAGAAAGAGTCGACTTAGGTTCCAACATCTTTTATGAGCTTGGCAGGTCAGCTAGTACCGTCTTGCCACGTCACTCGGGAGACCAAGTTCTTTGAAGAAGTGAATAAGAAATTTATTTCTGTGAAACACGTGCTCATGTGTTCATTATTTCTGTATATATGTATATACATATTATATTAATATATAACATAAATGTATATATATATATATATATATATATATATATATATATATATATATATATATATATATATATATATATATATATATATATATATATATATATATATATATATATATATATATATATAATGACTTTTATCATCACCGTGATTAAGTATATAGTCAGTCAAGCTACAAACGTCCTTTAATATCCAATTCGCTCTACCTATTCTGGAAATAATATATTTTTTCATATATGAGCCAAAATTACCAAAAGGGAATTTTTAGTTGATAATAAGTTCGTCGTCCCTTTGGATTTTAAATTTATTGGGCTCGAACCAGCGAAGGACAAGAACTCAGGACTACAGTGGACGCATTTAACCCATGCGGCCAGCAAGTGAGGTATAAGTGGATATCGTCTCCCATATACAAATCGCCCGTCGAACTCAGGTGTTTGTATTTCTGAGACGATAACCACCCACCTCTGCCATGCTAATCGTGTAGTGCGTTTGTCGCACGCAGCCATATTATGACTTTTTATCACATCACCGAGAAGACTTTTTTGGCAGTGCTCCTGCAACGCTTAGAAGTAAAGCACAAACAGCTTCATCCATATGCACTAGTAACTTCTTCAGTTTCATGTGCCCATAGTTTTATTTAATCAACTGCTTTCAAAGCTGTATTACGCGAATCGTTGGGTGGGTGGAAGAAAGTGCTGAGAAGGCTGATCATCAATCACATCATCAATCGTCTTCATTCTCGCATTAAACTCCTTGCGTTTTTCACACCTCCAATAAACCTTGCTGGCACACGGTTCATCAACTAAGTATGCAAATCCTTCGTAGAGTAGTTTACTTCCACCTCTTTCTGTCTTGATGAACTCCATTTTACCGGGGGGATAAGGTTTTGAATGTAATACTTTTAATTTTTAAGTTTTTTAAACTAAAGCGTGCTAAACTACGAAAATGCTTATTATTGTCATATCATGATTACGTATAAAGTTAATGAGACAGTTGGAAAAAAAATAGCCTTTTCGACTAATTTGTCCTTTCCATCAAATGCTCATTCGACCCGTTTGTATTTCAACCAGTTGTCAGTCGGCCGAACATATTTCGACCAGTTGTCTGTCTACAAATGGTCAGGCTACCTTAGGAACAATATCAAAATCACTTATTAGCAACTGGATTGCCCTTGATAAATTTTACCGGTGATCCTGTTCATTAAATGCCTAGTTACGACTGAGGCTCGTTTACTCTACTGAACTCCAAATTGATAGCGTAACTCTTGTTGCTCTAATCTGTCTGTATCTTAACTGTGATTTCTTGTTAAAAGGTGAGTTTCACCAACAGACATTCAATGTGAGAGAAGAGCTGGGTCTGAAAATTGGTGAAATACATTATGTTTTGCTGGCTAATGTCCTGCTGTCACTATCCGACTGATTCGTTTGTTTTTTGGCAGCTCAAACAAGGGAGGTTTTTATACCAGTGTTTGTATTTTGTGTAACTCATTTTATTGGATTTTACTGCCTTAGCAAAGTTTTTTGCCTTGAAGCTTTCTAGTGTATCCCATCTTGTTCTTAAGTTGATCTGCACTAAGTTACTATGGAACGTAACTCACTCAGAGTTTAGGGATTATGATATTAACAGTGTTGAGATTTTTTTTTAGCACTGATGCATGTAAGCATTGTATTTGTGGCAACAATAAAAATTGTAAAATTATGTAAATACTGTGAAATAACTGTAAAACTGCATTAATGTATTTTTCTAATATTGAAATAACTGTAAAACTGCATTAATGTATTTTTCTAATGTAAAGTTTTTTCTTGACAGTTATTAATGTGATTTTTACTGCATTTCATTTGATCTACCGTTTTGTGCACAGGTCATATGCTAGGTGCAAACAGTTGTCACAAACGTTTGCAATTTTACAAATACTTAATGGGTTGCCAAATTTAAATATTTTATATTATAAAGGTTTAGGCTTGAATTGCCGGACGAAAAGTCTTCATTTTCAATAATTTTAAATTTAAAGGTAAACGTCGAACTCATCTTCGTTGAGTTTTGGATTTTATGCGCCTTCCATATATTTCCGGATCATGTCGAGAATTTCTTCACCGATATAAAAGTCTTTATTTAAATGTGCCCCTGTACCAAACAAACTTTAATGGGGTTTGTTTATAATTACCAACCAGTCATCCTGTTTTATTGTAATGTTACTACGCATGTATGATTAAGGACAGTTTTTCCCAAATCTTGTCGCTCCAGATTGAACACTTCCTTCCGGATTGAACACTTCCTAACTGCTTGTGTAGTACTTGCAGAACCTAAACTATCTATAATTTTCAGGTTTGGCTTTTGCCACCATTCTCGTTAGTGGATTTAAGGTTCTTTGCAAGGTTAGACTATTTTTTTTTTTTGTATACCAGTCATCTGGTTTGTAAACTCAGAGCCCATTAAGGGTCCTGTTACAGAAGCACCTGCAACTTTAGAACTATTTCCACATGATCTGTTTGCCTGCTTCATATGCTTAATTTTTTTTTAAGGATATCCACGCGTCCTACTTGTTAACAACTATTAAAATTCATCCCGAATTCCTTTTCCGAGATAACGAATCGCAGTGACTTGAGACCAATAACATGTAATACCTTCGATTTTTTCGCACCAATTTTCAACACAACAATTGTAAACGTAGTAACAGGTATTTTACTCTGGCCTTCGCTAGCTTTAATTAAAAGTCTCCCTGGTGCACAAGAGTATCTTTTGAAGAAATAGCCGTTATCACGGTCGACCATCTTCAGAAGTCGTAACCTGTGCCAGATGGCAGTCATCTGGTCCGGCGATAGAGGGAAAGTACCATATAAAGATGAAGATAAAAAAAAACTAAAGATAAAAACTAAACTAAAAACTAAATGAGACCATCTGAAAACCACAAAAAGGCATCAAGCTCCTTTCCTGGGGCTCATTCCTCCTCCAACGAAATCAACAAGAGCAGATCCCCAAACATCCATTCCATAACCTACCCAGAGAGTATGGCACCAACAAAAAGGTAGCTCAACTGTAGGTCAAACCCGCTTGATGGGACAGCGTGTGGTGAATGAAATCACCTTCACTCTTATCGTCTGGACAGCCAAAACGTTGAGAGTGCGGAGTTCTATCTCCAGAAAGAAACGGTACGGAAACATTTCCCTTTTAACAGGGGGATAAAACATTGGCCCGGTTCCTGGGCCCTCTAGCCCGTCACTTCACATAAAACACACATTCCATGTTGAACACCTGGCTTCTAGGATCACTGAGAAGGATCAGTACGGAATCTATGAAGATGACGTACTTGTTCTAAGCCCCGGATTAAATATGCTAGGTTAGTCAAGACTGACATGAAAGCTGCATTTGAGCCCAGTATATTGTCTGCATTACCTCCAGGTGAGCGGTATTTTAAGCGGTGTCACTTTAAGGATTCATCTTCCACAAATTTTTCGATAATCCATCAAACTTAGTGATTCTCCCAAACCTTTCAACACCATTTGCTTATGTTATTGAACCATAGTTCAGAAAAATGGATTTAGATTTTACTTATAATTTATAGAGTACTGCCAAGTGTCTAACTACCTATCTACAGAGGAACATACTACGTGACGAAGGTAGCAAACTATCGTTCAAGATATTTTTATACCAGAACACTTCGTCGATTGGCTCCCATAGATTACTTCAATCACATGACTAACTTTAGTAGGGAGAAGTTCCACGTACTCACTCGCACACAAACGAGAGATACGAGTTTTGTATAAGTTTAAGTCCGTAAAACAAGAAATGGTAATTCCCATTTTTTTCCAATTAAAATCTGACCATGAGACTTTTCATTGTACTCTAAAATTCATTTTCATCTGGTACCTTGGGTGAACATCCCTTTCACCGTAAATTATGTTTTTTCATTTTACTCCACAAACCATCCTGATCTAAAATTTTATCTTAAATATTTCTTCCTTCCATCGAACACAATGGAGGCACTTCCTGTGTTCGCTTTCATATCTAAGCCTAATGTGATTTTCAACTGAAATTTGGTATATTCGCTCCCATTAAAATTCGACGCCTATGAAAAGGCAAAGGTTTGTTTTTATTTATTGTATGGAAGATTTAGTAGCAGTTTCTTTTACACAGTTTTTAAATAAACTATAAAAGGCAAAGCAAAAATGTTTATAATCAGCTGTTTAAATTGTTTACACGTAGATTCCTTTAACAAAAAATCACTTTCATAAACTGAAAATCACTTCCATAAACTGACTATAGTCATATCAGAAGTTAAAAGGTTATCCTGACTTTATAAAAAAAAACTAAACCTTTGTAGCTTCAGGTAATCAAAGAGTAAAACACCAGAACTATTTCCTTAAATATTATTGATGGAACGTCAAAGTTTACATGTGGTTTGACTGTTTTAATAAGTCGCTGTATACTCCTATTTTTGTCTAGTTGATCAAGGTAAACAGGTTGAATTCTTCAGACATTTCATTCGGAATTTATGAAAAAAAACACTAACCAGCTTTCAATAAAGAGTGATTAAGGCTTACAAATTAATTACATTCATCAACAGTTATTGAATGTTCATTTAACTTGTCCGATTTATAATTACAACCGACGATAAATACAAGGCTACGACATTGGAGTACATCAATAAGAGTCCATTCTCACCTCATGCAGAGCTTGTGGAGTAAAAGCAACAGTTCTTAGAGTAAGAGAAACTGTTCTTGAATAACAGAAGTGTTGTTTGCATTATCAGCTGTTCCAGTGAAGAACCTGTAAAATCAAAAAAATTGAGAAATGTCATTTTAAAACAAAAAACGTCAAATCCCCTTAAGTCAGTAAGATAGGGGTTTATTAACTTGAACAGAAGCCTTCACAATAGATCCAATATTCCCCTAAGCCAACCAGCCATTTATAAGGCCTTTGACCATAGAAGCAAACAAAGGACGTTAACAAACGAAGGGGCCAGATGTGCCCAAATGAACTAACAAGTGAAGTATCCAAAAGGAACGACCCTATAAAAAGCAAAGGCTTCACGAGCTGCTGAGCGAGAGGTCAATTTGCCAGGGCTGTTCAGTGTATTTTTGGTACAGATTTTATTAAAAACCTCAGTTAAACAGGCCTATTGTATTAAAAGTGAAAATATAGGCCTGCTCATTGTATAACTGGTTTAATACTCCAAGTTATTGACTTTAAGATGGAGAAGAATTACGTTACGTTAATTTAAACCGTGAACTAACGAAAGCTAAACTTACGTTTCAGAGTAAATTTCAAAATTCTTTCTAAAGAAAAAAAAACAAATGTGTTTAAATGCAATGCATTTTTTCTTAACCCAAAAACTTTTCAAAAGTTAACTCCCTTCAGTTTGAGAAGTATTAATTCAAATCAAATTTAGTATTCTTCCGAAATTATCTTGAAAATATCAATTGAAAAATTAATCTCACCTAGTTATTATATGCTTATATGCTTACGTTAACTAACCACTCTGCTATCTTACTTACCCGAGTTTAAATATAAAAATTATAAAAAAAACGCTATAAATACTTCACTAAAAACGTCTGTGATAAAGACTCCACTAAAAACGTCTGTGATAAAGACTCACTAAAAACGTCTGTGATAAAGACTCACGAAAAACGTCTGTGATAAAGACTCCACGAAAAACGTCTGTGATAAAGACTCCACGAAAAACGTCTGTGATAAAGACTCACGAAAAACGTCTGTGATAAAGACTCCACGAAAAACGTCTGTGATAAAGACTCCACGAAAAACGTCTGTGATAAAGACTCCACGAAAAACGTCTGTGATAAAGACTCCACGAAAAACGTCTGTGATAAAGACTCCACGAAAAACGTCTGTGATAAAGACTCCACGAAAAACGTCTGTGATAAAGACTCCACGAAAAACGTCTGTGATAAAGACTCACGAAAAAGTCTGTGATAAAGACTCCACGAAACGTCTGTGATAAAGACTCCACGAAAAACGTCTGTGATAAAGACTCCACGAAAAACGTCTGTGATAAAGACTCACGAAAACGTCTGTGATAAAGACTCCACGAAAAACGTCTGTGATAAAGACTCCACGAAAAACGTCTGTGATAAAGACCCCACTAAAAACGTCTGTGATAAAGACCCCACTAAAAACGTCTGTGATAAAGACCCCACTAAAAACGTCTGTGATAAAGACCCCACTAAAAACGTCTGTGATAAAGACCCCACTAAAAACGTCTGTGATAAAGACCCCACTAAAAACGTCTGTGATAAAGACCCACTAAAAACGTCTGTGATAAAGACCCACTAAAAACGTCTGTGATAAAGACGTCACTAAAAACGTCTGTGATAAAGACTCCACTAAAAACGTCTGTGATAAAGACTCACTAAAAACGTATGTGATAAAGACTCCACTAAAAACGTATGTGATAAAGACTCCACTAAAAACGTATGTGATAAAGACTATACTGAAAACGTTATAAAGAGGTAATTCTATATATTAGCTCCTCGCCTGTTTTTACCTTTTCAACTGATTTTTTCTACACTTAGGTGTTCTGATACTGGCGGTGCATCTGTTTGTTGTCGGCCAAACGGAATGTCCCTTCGCCGTCTTTAGTGCTGGCCCGGAGGGGGGGTACCCATACGTTAACAAGTTATTGCACTTGCCGGACGGGATATGAATCGTTCGAAACAGACTTACCCGTGCTCTGTCTTATGAAGATCGCGTATGGAAACCCCTTGTTGGATGGACTTCAGGTTAATTACACTCGAGCAGGTTAATTACACTCGAGCGCCAAAAATTAAAGGTAAATTCATAATTAGCAAGCAAAAAACTGTAGAAAAAGTTAAGTTAGAAAGCAGTCGCGGCCGCGGAGCTACTATATAGTTCTACCAGACTTTACTAAAGACTTGACTAAAAACGCTATAAACACTTGACTAAAAACGCTATAAACACTTGACTAAAAACGCTATAAACACTTGACTAAAAACGCTATAAACACTTGACTAAAAATGCTATAAATGCCAAAGTTACCAAAGCTTAAATATAAATATAAAACTTACGTCAAAGACTTTACTGAAAATTGTCAAATTATATGAATAGTGATTCTTCAGCGTGCTACAGCGTGCTATATCAGCAGTCAAGCAAGTTTTAATTAAAATCTTTAAAAGCATCAACTTACTCAAGTACGTTAACTTCTAAAAATACTGATGCCCTAACCACCTGAAAGGGAACAATCCGTTAGTTTGGACCTCCCACACACCTGCCCATAGGTCTTAAGACCTATGGAACAGGGTATACGGGAGGGGCCTCCAACCCTACAGGGGCACCGCCCCTGTAGGGGTGGAGGTAAAAAAAATGTTAGTTCGTTAATACATACTGGGCCACACCTGGAAAACTGAGGAATCCATTTGTGTCGCTTGAGACAAGTCATCCTGGCTTAAGAATTTGAACTTCGTTGTTTCCAGAGGGTAGTTTTTTTTTGTATAGTTGTTGAATTCAGCGTAGATCTGAAAAATTAGTTTTAAGTTAAAACTCTAGCAGTACATGGGGTTGCTTTAAAATTAAAAGCTATAGTCATACTTTTAAAGATTAAACAAACATACAGCATACTACTTAAACATACAGCTTAATACAAAGGCAAGGATTTACACAAGTCACTAGAGATTTTCTCATGCACATCAAGAGTATATTATACTTAAAACCTTCACGGACCATCAGTCTCCTGATCCTAAAAAAAAAAAAATTTGTAGTAAAGTAAATGAACAGTGGGCTACGTGGTTTTTATTAGACCAAGGGTGAACAATGCACAAACAAGGGGTAATAATACGCCACGGCTAAAGTTGAGACTACAGTTTAAAAACTACAGACTGGTAATCATTGCTGTACAAGATTAGTAGTAATTTTTTTATAATCACCCCTATCACAACCTAAACACTGAAATGTAACAAGTTTATTTTAAAAAGACTGAACCACAGTTTTAAAGGAAAAACCAAATATTACTTCAACAGACTAGAGCAAAGATAATCCAGTTGCAACAGGGAAATGGCATTCTTAAACAGGGGATAACTAAATTGAACAGAACCGTGATGAAACTTATCTATTGCAGAGCAGCCAAGGGTTGCCAAGACCATGTAGCCCAACTTTCAAACCGCAAAAATACAGTTAAGTACACACAGTACGGAATTATTTCTTCTCTTTATTTACCAAGATCTGGTCCATAAAAGACAATACCGACAACAAAGGACTTGATATCTCTATGACACTTCGTCGTTCCCGAAGCGAACTAACGATTTACGCTAACTAAGACGTCCTTGGGTCGCCGGGTAAGGATCTGTTGCCTAACGTTTAATAAATTTCTCGGTTCCGCTGTTGCTGACTTAACAATCAAGGACCATGGAGTCACCTTTCTTGAATCTTGGACGATTTACGCTAAAAACTACGACGTCCTTGTTTTTATTTATTTTATCATTTTTATTTTTTACGGAAAACTGTAAGGATCTGTTTATGCTCTTACACTTAACTGTTTAATTTTGCGATTTATTATTTCTCGGTTCTTTGACGAAACTAGGCTTCTGCGTATCAATAGCAATATAAAATATTTTATCAATCAATTTACCAAACAAAAGAATCTTTTAAGTATATTTTCACGCTGTAAAGTATTCTTCACTTAGCGTTGAATTTTATATGATATATATTACAAAAGGAAGCTTTATTTCAGCTCGTTATATAAATTTCATCATATATATATATATATATATATATATATATATATATATATATATATATATATATATATATATATATATATATATATATATATTATTATATATATATATATATATATATATATATATATATATATATATATATATATATATATATATATATATATATATATATATATATATATATATAATCATGAAGCTACAAATGTCGCTTAATATCGAAATTCATATATATATACCTCGGCATATCTCCGTTGGAGAATTGTATATGAAGGGGAATTTATATAAGTGATAAATGAATTGGAATATATGGGGACACGAACCCGCGACGAAAGCCTATTCAGCGACTCCAGTTGACGTAAACCATTGAGCCATCATATCACTTATATAAATTCCCCTTCGGCGACAATTCTCCAACGGAGATATATATGAGGTAGCGTAATTTCGATATATATACGACATTTGTAGCTTCATGATTATATATAATCATAGTGTGATAAAATTTCATATATATATATATATATATATATATATATATATATATATATATATATATATATATATATATATATATATATATATATATATATATATATATATATATATTATATATATATATATATATATATATTATATATATATATATATATATATATATATATATATATATATATATATATATATATATATATATATATATATATATATATATATATATATATATATATATATATATATATATACAACTGTAATTTTATCACGATACAAATATTCCATCATCACTTCGGCCTGAAGGGTGGGGACCCTTCCCATGCCTTGTGTCACAGGTCTTAGACCTATGAGCAGGTGTATGGGAGGTTCAAACAAAGATCAACCAATTAATTCCTTTTTCCTTTCTCGTGGTAAGTACATTAACAGAGACATTTTTAAAAGTTAAAGTACCTGAGATTTTTGTATTCTAAATTTTTTACATGTAATGTTAATTTTTAATTTCTCATTTTTCTTTAAAAATACATTTAAATTTAAACAACATATAATTATCACAGGATATATAAATGGGATTTGGATGGCTAGATACAAAAAATTAAATGAGAGTGAGAACGCTGAATGTATTATAGGGAAGTGGAACAATGATAAATGGTTAACAAAAACAAGATGTGGGAGTAATTTTTGTAATTTTTTTCCAGTAAAATACATTTCCTATACTTTCTAATGCAACTAACAGTACAGTTATTATGGTGTTTTACTATGTTATATAACTGACCGAGACTGAATACAGTTCTGATTGAGTAAGAAGGTGGAGATTTATAATATATTATATTTATATTATATATATATATATATATATATATATATATATATATATATATATATATATATATATATATATATATATATATATATATATATATATATATATATATATATATATATATATATATATATATATATATATATATATATATATATATATATATATATATATATATATATATATATATATATATATATATATATATATATATATATATATATATATATATATATATATATATATATATATATATATATATATATATATATATATATATATATATATATATATATATATATATATATATATATATATATATATATATTGCTACTATTTTTGGATGAATTTGTACATAATTGTAGTAGTCTTATTTTTCAAAAAGTTATTAAAATTCCTGTATTTTGTGATTATCAGTAAAAAATCTACCAAATGACATCGCCATCCTTAACTTTGTATTAGTTTTTGTGCCATTGAAATTATATGTAATGTTATACATTATATATACAGATACTGTTGTTTTTATAATAAAAGATAAAGAAATTAAAAATAAACAATAGTTATTGTACATTGTAACTACCAGAGTTTATTTTGCTTAGTTAGGTAATAAGATAGTGAAGATTTATTCTTTATTAAGCTCCAGTATGTTTTAAGAATAAAAAGTTAGTGTTAAATTTTCGTTGCAAAATATTTAATTTTAGTTATTGCCAGCCTTCACTATTTAATCCCTGACTTCAACAATGGTTAAATAGTAGTTCAAAGTTGTTTTGAATCTATACGATAAAGTCGTCAACTTTTAAAAAAAATTTTTAAGGAAAAAACTAACGTAACTTTGTGTTTCTCCATTTATTTAAAAACTAGTATTGAAAATCATTATTATTGGTTGGATTAATATTATTTTGTTTTGAAACATGATATAACTTAAATTATAGCTAAAATTTTTCTTGGTTAAAATTTATCTATTTGTTTTAACTTGGCTGAATATTATTAATGCCGATAATACAACGAACAATATATAATTAATACAATATACAAGCCCTTATTAGCTAAAAGTGAACGGATCTACTCCAGCAATTTCGGTTACAAATGTGTTAAACCTGATATAAGATTGTTACTAATGATTTGCTGAGCAGTCCTGGCTATCTAACCTTTTGTTTGAAACACCCATTTGGCAGTTTTCCTGAAGCTGCTCTAATCAGCAGCTTTGTGGGTTGGTTATCTCTAAAGTAGAGTTAAATTAGACCTAAAAGTGAAGCCTTCACTTCATCAGAGTTAAGATCTTATCCTTTTAAGTTGTTTAATCCGTTAAGTATAACAAAGTCTTTAATCTGTTAAGTATAAAAAAGTCTGGATCTAAATTATTGGGATGTTCTGTGTATCAGTGTTAAAACAATCTTTATCGTAATGCTCTTTCTGTATACTTTTTTTCTGCACCATTTATTTTATTTACAGGTTAGGTTTAATGAAATGATCTTTTAAGGCAATGCAAGCAGAATAGTTGTTAGTCAAGAGCTGTGTGTGTGTGTGTGTGTTGCTTTTGCCCACAATGGAGCCTGGCATTAGGGATTGCTTTACTCTCTGCTACAAAGCTTCATTTATATGATGATTCACATGTATAATCAGTTATTTGACATTTCAATAAACTGTTTTAAATGATGCTTATGTAAATATTAACGTTCTTACCTTCACCAACAATTATTTTAAGAAAGGCCTAATTACACATCCAAACTTTAACCATCCTTATTCACAAATTTAACCCCGAAAAATAGTGGTCATTTGGAAAAGCTTGATTTACTTTATTTTTAACACTTGAAACTACTACAGTTTAATTTAATGGTTCTAATATGAGAAAATCTCGGTTTTGATATGATTAAGAGATTTGATGCCCTGAAAGTGGTAGCAACTAGACGGTTTCTTTGACTAAAGAAATAAAAATATTTTTCTTTGAATGGAATCCCGATGAATACGGATTTCTTGGATAGGAAAGTTATGGATGGTGTTTGTGACTTGACTTAGTTCTATTTACAGATTTCATACAAGGCCAGTGGTTTAAATGAAGCCTAAAAGGGGAGGCTAAGCATAGCTACTCTACAGTAGCTTCCTGTATGGTTACTGGAGGTTAACTTTACTTCATAGTTACCCCTAGTCATTGCACAGTTATGGAAATGGGGAATATAATGTTTTAACCTAAATGACATGTAAGTTGCTTGACTCTGATCAATATTAAATTCTCGTATATGTAGAATGTATGACATGTGTGAATAAAGTGTTTAAAGCGGTTATGAACAAAGAGGAGGTTAGTTTTAGTGGAACGTTATAAAAAAAAAGTTAAATCTTTTTAATCGCAAGATTTCTTATTGGTGCGAGGATTTTCAGAACTAATATGATTATAAGTTCCTCACTCCAACGCTCTGAGACTGCACTGTTTTCATTTGACAGCTACTTTTCCATTTGAATATTATACTTTGAGAGCCCTTTGGTCTTGAACCTTTGCGCTGACTTCCTTGTCTTACATCTAATTCATTACCTCATTCCAGCATTTTACCATATACAGTAGCTTCTTTTTCTCACTTGATACATATCCAAGGTTTCCATCTTGTTAACCCATATGTCTTGTGTTATTTTTCTCTAGTCAATTAATGGTATGTCATATATTTGGTTTCCGCCCTCTGGAGATGTAAAAGGGCATTTATGAATGCCCATGTTCCTTGTCTTGGAAAGCAATTGCTCAAATTAAAGATTCTTAAAAAGATTCCTAAGTTTTGGAGTTGTCCGAAGTCAATGAATTTTTTTAGGGCACCAAAAACTTTTAGCAGTTTATTTACCTAAGAAAGCGTCATATACTGTACGTATAATTATTACATATTACCATACGTTGCCTTTATATCTATAGATATTATTCGGTTTTATTTTAAAATGTGGACGGCGGTTAACACCAAGTTGTGCACCTACGGTACATGGGTTATAAACCCTCCCGAGTTGACCCATTCTGATGGTAACTAGAACCGGCTTTTGGCCTTAATGGTTTAGGGAATCAAGAACAAATCCTCCTCCACGTCGGTCGAGTACATTGCGGCCAGGATTCTTTTACTGACAACAGAATATTCTCATTGGGTCGTGCCAAGTTTTCATACAGAACTCCACTGAAGTAAGGATGCCATGTATGAAAGACATTAACCTGCCAACGATTTTCATGACTGCTATGGAGTTGACCTGAGATCGGGATTGACATGCATTCATGACCCTGAGGTCCCATTAACTTATTAACTAACGATAATAATAATGAAAGTACATTTTTCAAGGTCCAACGTTTTTTATATTCTCCTAAGCCATACGTCCTGACTTAATCCACGAGGGAATTGCAGGTGCGTTTGACAGTCCTGTAACGGGATTTAATTGGGGTTTTGGTAACAAGAAATGAGAAACTAAACAAGAACTTGTATTTTTAGGGTGAAGTTCTGTAGTGACTTACCTAAGTATGCTGGGTGTGGGTGTGGTTGCAGTCTTTTCGTATCTTCCCCAGCAATAGTCAGCATACTCACCCGTTATGAAGACACTGGTTTTCTGCTGTAGAGCCTATGGCGTCAAGACTTACCACACCACCTACTGACATGCAGTGCAGACGAATTTGTTCGAGCTCATGGCAGTAATGTTTTAAGAACATTGCCTTTTATCCCCACCCTGTACTTTCGGAGACTTCTTCAAAAGAGACATTTCTGAAGAAGGCCAACGACGTACTTGCTTTCCTCGTCATGTGACCTAGGAAAGGAGTGTGGGTTTGCTTTTTCTAATGAGGGACACTAAAATTATTCTTAGCCCTTGTAGAGAGAGTGGTTTATTTGCACTAGCAGGTAGGAAAATCAGGCCTTATGGGATGTTTGCCGTGACTTCTAGGTAAGCCTTAAGTGCCTGAACTGGGCATAATGTTTTGTCTGCTAAATTAAGCTTTCTTATAAGAATAGGAGATTTCCTTCTTAAAGGATCCCCATTCTTGGCCAGGAATGATGGTCCTGGGGACAATAATAATTGATTATCAGCAGTTTGTGTGATATATCGTCCCCATCTAAGAGAGTCCAGTTCACTAATATGGGCTCCTGATGCTAATGCAATCAGGAATATCGCCTTTTGTAGCTTATGAGTTGCGGTTGTATTGGGTCCGCTGAATTGTGGGGTAGATAGAAGTCCAAGTACCTTGTTCAGGGACCAAGTAATTGGGAGTCTTTCGGGAGTGGGTCTTTGTAGAGCAAAAGACTGCAGAAGGGAAGTAACAACTTCTATGCTGGTGTCAATCCCGAATCCATAAAGCAAGGGTTTTGTTAATGCTGTCTTGTATGCCATGATTGTTGTAACCACAAGGCATTTGTCTTCAAAAAGATATATCAGAAAATTCAAAAGTATTTCTATAGAAATTTCAACTGGGCTCTCAGTATGAATATAATCTAACCATATCTTCCAACTGGTATTGTTGGATAGATGACGTCCGTAAATTTTGCACTAGGTACCTAGCAATGTTGGGTGAGTAGTTTTCACGGTAGACAATGTTTAAAAAATCCATACATGAAGGTCTCGGCTCAGAAAGGAGGATGCATAAATGGTTTTCCCTCCTACTCTCTGGGATAGAACAGTGGGCGACAGTGGAATTGATCTTTTTGCCCATTGTTGAAGTGATAGGAACCAATGCCTGTTTGGCCAATTTGGGGCTATCAAGTAAGCTGTTCCTTTGAAGGTTAGGAGTTTGTTCAAAACCTTCGAAATCTGGAACAATGGAGGAAAAAGATATATCGTCCTCCACTTGTTCCAGTTTTGTAGAAAGGCATCTCCTGCTGTTGCTTGATTGTACAAGTTCGGAGTTACATATACTGAGAGTTTGTGATTCTCGTATGTGGCGAACAGGTCCACTTCCAGTTGTGGAAGCTTGTTGGCTATTGTTTGAAAAGAGTGGTTGTCCAACATCAGCTCCGTTGAGGCTGTCGGTTTCCTCGATAGAGAGTTTGCTATTATGTTGAGAGACTCTGTGAGATGAATTGCAGACAGGTGCCACTTCTTGACTTGTGCCATCCGAAGGATGGCTAGCATCACTATGTTGAGAGGAGGTGAACGTGATCCCAATCTCTTGATGCGGGACATTGCAGTCGTGTTGTCTAGAACCAACAGAATATGTCTCTCTTCTGGTTGTTTGAGTTTTTTGAGAGACAAAAAGACAGCCATCAGTTCCAGGAAATTGATATGACACTTCCTCAGAGTGGCTAACCACCTCCCTGCCACCTGACAATCCTCCCAATGTCCTCCCCAACCTGTCAACGAGGCATCTGTGTGCATTGTCACTCTTACAGATGGAGGAGTCAGGGTGACCTGTTTCGCCAGAGATTTCTTCCGGGTCCAAGACTGCAGTGTCTCTCCAACTTTTTTATTCTTTTGGCGAGATCGGTCTCGCATTTTTTTTCTTGCATGTGATAGCCAAAATTTGTTCACATTTTACAACTGCAATCTGATTGTTGGATCTATTACTGATGCAAACTGCAGTAGACCCATCATGCGTTCTAATTGCCGTCTGAAAACTCTGGGCTGCTCTAGGAACCTTTTGAGGTTTTTCCTTATTCTGTTCTGAGTTTTGATGGGGAGAGACAACAGGCCCTGAAGAGTATCCCAACACAGTCCCAACCACTGAAAGCATCTACTGGGCGTGAGGCAGGATTTTTTTCCGATTTATTATAAAAGCTTTTGACTGGAGTTTTTTTACCACTGCTCTTAGGTAAGCTTTTAGTTGTATTCCTTCTTTCCTGAGCACCTGGAGAACTACCGTTGCTAATTTTGTAAAAATTCTTGGGGCAATGTTTAGCTCAAAAGGCATAACTTTGAACATGTACGTTTCTTTCCCTATCCAGAACCCCAGGAAGGGGCAAAAGGGAGCGGCAAAGGGACGTGCCAGTATGCGTCTTTCAGATCTATAGAAACTGTCCAACTCCTTTTTGGAATGACTGAATGTACTTGGGCAACGGTAGTCATCCGAAACTTTTGGCAAACAGTGTTCTTGTTCAATGTTGATAGGTCGAGGCTCACTCTTTGTTCGGAGGAATCCTTTTTGGGAACACTGAAGAGACGTGCTTGGTGGTGAATATAAGCATGTTTCGGTATGGCACCTTTCAATAGGGCCTTCTGCACATAATCTTCCAGAGAGGGACTTGATGCTTGAAAGTACCCCTTTAGAGGCAGGGGAGGATGAGACCATTTCCACCCCAGCCTATTGAGAAGAATGCTGTGTCCCCAAGGAGAAGACTTCTATTCCTTGTGGTGTCTTTGGAGTCGACCCCCGACCAAACAATTCCTATTGGTATCCCCATCTTCCTCTACCTTTTCACTTGATAGGCATTTCAGGCATTGCTTTCAGACAGGACCTGCAGATTGTGTGTGGTACGATAACTACCAGTATGGTGGCCACCATGAAGAATTGGAAGAAAGCTATATATATATATATATATATATATATATATATATATATATATATATATATATATATATATATATATATATATATATATATATATATATATATATATATATATATATATATATATATTATAGATAGATAGATATATATATAGATAGATAGATGGATAGATATATTACATTACAATATATTAAATTAAAATTGGTTTGATGTTAGTTATGTGAGGAACATACAATATAATTTGATAGATAGATAGATAGATAGAAAGAAAGATAGATATATTACATTACAATATATTCAATTAAAATTGGTTTGATGTTAGTTATAAGAGGAACATACAATAATTTGTTGAATATCATTTTGAGTTGTTGAATATCATTTTAAAACAAGATTTTTGCATTACAGACGTTGCTTTCATAGCCTAGGTAAATAGATATTTACCTGATGTTTCCCCATAATATGAAAACATGGGAAAATCCAAGAAAAGAGACAATAATAAAGTATGTCAGACCGACGAGGTATACATGAGGGAGTACGCAAGTCCGTACTTTATTTATAATAAAGCATACAAGCTTGAAAGTACCCTTTCTATTTCTTTACTGGTAAAAAAAAAAAAATAAGTTTTTTAAGAATTTTAAAGACTAACTATTTCAAATAATTTAAAAAGAAAAAGAGAGTGAGAGGGTGGTCATCTACGACTAATACTGTATACTTCATTATCATTATATATAAATAAAGAAATTTTATAATCATATTCATACACGCCGCTCATACATACATAATATTTCCACAGATTACAGCTAAGCTATTACATAAAAGAAGTGTTCAAATAATAGTTGTGAATTTTTTATCATATCCATTAAAAGGCCGCCTTCTTTAGGAAATATTGAAACACCATTGTTTTGTGAATGCTATGCTTTCCGAGAAATTTGGGATGAAGGTAATATCCTCCTCAATCAAGCGTTCGGAGAGACAATGTACACTCGGCAAGGAAAGTGAGGATACAGTTTTTTTAAATCTTCGGACATATATTGCTCACTAATGCGACATCTGGCAACTTTAGAAAGGGGAGGAGCTTCAATCTTATTGTGTTTGATTTTTGCTTGACCTCCTATAACTTTCAATCATATTCTACGGTTCTGAAATCATTGATATTTAAATGCAGTAGTAAGCGTTACAGTATTCGTTCAAATTGTAATTTGCAGCGACAGTTCTGAGCAAAATAAACATTTTTCGACATAACCGACCAAGTAACCTTACACAAATGAATTTATGACACCACAGTGAATGGAATGCTTGCATAATCGGAAACTCGATCTTCCATAATGAAATCAAGAGTTAAATTTGAGCAATGTTCAACGAAAAAAGTGTGGGATCAATAAAGGAACGAATGCAATGTTATAATGAGAGAGAGAGAGAGAGAGAGAGAGAGAGAGAGAGAGAGAGAGAGAGAGAGAGAGAGAGAGAGAGAGAGTTGCTGTTGTGTAAGCCTAGGTCTATATGTAGAGGTACTCATTTCATTATTTTTTTTCTTTTAGAGATTGAGCGATGCTATATTTGTAAAGTATGCTTTAGCAATGGAGAGAGAGAGAGAGAGAGAGAGAGAGAGAGAGAGAGAGAGAGAGAGAGAGAGAGAGAGAGAGAGTTGCTGTTGTGTGCCTAGGCCTATAAGTAGAGCTTTTCATTTCATTATTTTTTTTTTTTAGAGATTGAGCTATACTATATTTGTATAGTATGTTTTAGCAATGGAGAGAGAGAGAGAGAGAGAGAGAGAGAGAGAGAGAGAGAGAGAGAGAGAGAGAGAGAGAGAGAAACTATGGCAACGTCAAGAAACATCCAGTTACTTGTGTTTTCCCGCCGAAGCTCCTGCGCTCCCCCTCACATCATAGAGAACGCCCTCTCGGATTTAAATAGATTTGGTCAACCTCCCCTGGTGTCACAACATTTACTGCCATTAATTCCAGCTGACCTTTAACA
>NC_089798.1:902500-912500 GCF_040412425.1 Macrobrachium rosenbergii | reverse complement strand
ACATCACTTAACGCCTGACCCCATCCACGAAAAATCATATATTCCTGCCAGTCGATTTCATGGAAATATGAGTATACCAAATTCTTTCTTTGGTAATATAACATACTTGAGTGCTTTATGAATATAACTAATTATTCACTGACCCAATCCGCAACATTATTTAATCAGATAAATTGTCAATTGGCAACAACAGGATGAAGAAGACTTTTAGGAAGGTCATGGGAAAAGGCATAAATGGAAACATAAACCATAATGGAATTCTATGAGAAAGTGAACAGAACAGAGAGAGAGAGAGAGAGAGAGAGAGAGAGAGAGAGAGAGAGAGAGAGAGAGAGAGAGAGAGAGAGAATCAATTCATTTCACATCTTACCATACACTGGAAAATTTTATGCAAAAAAAAAAAAAACGTTAGTGATAATGAAGATGAAATTGCAGAACCTTGACAAGTCGAACCCTCGCCCATCAAACTTGTCATTTTATTCAACAAGAAATGTTAATTAAAAATAAACAGTGATAACACCAACGTCATTGCAAGCAACTGAGAAAATAGGCTTGACTTATTAGTTGAAAAGGGATCAGTATAAGAGCTTATGGCTTCCGAATGCTTAACTAGACACCGACTAAAACCGACAGACTTTCATCTGAAGAACAGCCAATGTTCACTAAACATTTATGAGAGAATACAATTATTCATACATTAACGAGTCGACTACAAGGCGGCTCAATTTCTATCCTTGCAATGTTGTCGGCGAGATAAACAACGATTTCCTTAAATCAGTAATAGAAAAAGGTTGGTGGCGGTTAGGAATGCGTTTACTCTACTTCCAAATTTATAGGTTTTTTTAGTTTCTGTAAAAGAAAACTATTGAGATGGTTATTTGTCCGTCTGCGCTTTTTTGTCTGCCCTCAGAGCTTAAAAGCAGAGGGCTGAAAATTGGTATGATGATCATTCTCCCTCCAATCATCAAACATACCAAATTACAGCCCTCTAGCTGAAAGTTTCATGGTCCGCGACTCATACGACATTATACATTGTACAAAACACTTGAATACACCGAGGAAACTTCGGCGTATTTTTTACTTGTTTTTTTTACGAGATCAGTTTACGTACTAATGTAGACGTTTATTCATCAAAACTCCTTTGTCTAGTTTCCATCAGTGAACAGTAATCGTATTTCGTTGATTTTTCATCATTTTGCCAGTTAACACGTTAATAATGATATGCTCCAAAGTCCACTAATCAACAAATTCTCCATTGATCGAAAGTCTATTAAATAACTATAAAATTATCGATGTTGTCACTCGTGGAGCAAGAGAGTGCTTCTCCATTTATCAAGCAGGAGCATATACTGGTCGTAATTCCCTGAAAAGTCAGTGAAATAAGCGACTTTAACCACTGGGCAAGAAAATACTATAAATCATGCAACCATCAACTACTCATCTGGTCGAAAGTTTACGAAAAATAGTGGGAAAACGACGTTTTGGTTGGGTCGCTCGTCTGTCTGGTTGAGTTATAACTGTTTAACTGGCTGTAAGAATGGTCCACTATTAGCAATTTTTATTATCACTTTGTTTGTTGCCTTCATTAATCTCTCCGGTGGTGCACATTACACCAGCAAAATTTACCACCTGTCCACAATTTGCTCCATTGGCGTTCTTCAGCGCCAGAGCGTGGCTATATATGCGGCTCATTATAATTCAACCGTTTCCCCATAGGAGCTCTCTCTCTCTCTCTCTCTCTCTCTCTCTCTCTCTCTCTCTTCCTGCTTTTAATTTCTCGAATAATACAACACTGCTGTAGGTCCCGTTTAGGTTAACCAAATGGTTCCACTGAAATGAAAAGATTGTTATCAGCTCAAGTAAAACTAAGGTATACTTATTTAGGTTTAAATGTTCCACTGAAATGAAAAGATTGTTATCAAAGACATTAGCGTCGAAATTAAAATAATATCTGGCAAAGCAAAATAAGTTATAAATTAGAAAAAAACTGTAAAACACAGAGTTAAAAAAGTATTTAAATATGGAGGCGTTGCAATATAGCATGAAAAGAGTTGCAAAATACTAACTAAACAATACCACAGAAAGTAATCGTGAGATTGAGTGATAACTGTAAGAACTCACTGTCTGTGCGAACACTGATTCCAGGAGTGAGAACCCGAAATATGACGGAGAGGAAACTGTAAGAGATTTTCAAAAGAGTGTTCCTGTGGAAGGATTTGATACCTTTCAAAGGTGTATAAGCCTGTGAATGGACTGAATCATTAGTTACTGGCATGTGCGTCATGAATAATGATTATACCCAGTGTTCGACTATCCCGAAATGGTATGTGGAAAAAATGCCGGCATATGCATGATTACACTCTCTTGTGCATGTAGGTCTGCATCGTACTTTTCCTTCCATATCCCGTCCATTCCCTTCATTTCCATTTCGGAATTAAATCGAAAGTAGATTAAACAATTATCTGAACAGCCATATACTAGCGACGCAAATAGATGGCGTGCATGTAACCTGACGCATGAGGACGATAAAAAGATTAAATGACGCCGAAGCCTCTGAGTTTCCATGGTGTAAGTTACAAAACAACGCAAGTTGTTTCTGTTAGCTTAAGAAAACTCTGTGCCAGGACGGACTCTTGCCCATAAGAGCAGCCCGTAAAAATCTAGATGACTCTTGCTCATAAGAGCACTTACATATCCATTGTGTGTGTGTGTGTGTGTGTGTGTGAGAGAGAGAGAGAGAGAGAGAGAGAGAGAGAGAGAGAGAGAGAGAGAGAGAGAGAGAGAGAGAGAGAGAGAGAGAGAAATTTGATTGCTGAATAGTATGACTCCTTTTAGACGAAGCTGACAGTGTTTCAGCAAGGTCTTTTGCTTGTAAATAGCCTTCAAATGAAATGTGAGTTGTCCTCTGGAATATTCTGGCCAACAGAAGAGAGTGCCCTGGATATCAGTTTCTTTCTATTGTTGCGTGCTTTAAATCTTAAAGCAGTCTGTAAACGTTAGTTAACAGTCGAAATTCGGAGAAAGCACTGTGCGGGGAAAAGAAATATTGAGAGATTATTGTGTGCTGCTCCTTAGCCTCTGCGATCTTCGATCCATATTCCATACCAGGTTCAGAACTGAATTGAATTGAATTAACATCAATGAAGCACCAGGCCTTGGAGACCATATTGTGCTATGTCATGCTGATTATAGATACAGTATGGTTAGAATTATTGGTTGGTAGGATATATTAGGTGAATATTTATTTGTTCATGGAAACAGATTACGTGTTCTTTGGAGAAGTGTTCTACTTCGATGAGAATATCATGAAGGCGAGGTGGACGGGGGAAGAGAGGTTAGGCTGGTAAAGGCCCTGTTGCGTGCGACTGTGTGCTAAAGGATTATTTGATATAGAAAGAGGGATACAAGTTTGGACGCAAGGTTGGAGGGACCCATTCATTAGGTGGGAGTGTGTGAGGTTTGAATGGCCCGTAACAGTAAAAAAAGTAAATGCTTTGGAAAATTCAAAGTTTCAGGTGCGTTAAATGTTATAAAATGTGCACTATACAGTAAACAAATAAATTCGTTTGGAGCCATAGACGCAATGGTAGTGGGCATCAGTGGGTAGAGGTATCCATCCAACTGGAGAATGTACGGTTATGAATTGGTGTAATCAGTAGTTGTATACATGATGACATTCTTAACACCACTACGAGAGTTGCTTTGTTCTATTTGAATTTGCTATTCTCCAAATCGGTTCTACAACGCCTGCAATTTACTAAAGAAAAAGGGATTTAATGATGGCAATTTACAGGAACAGGTAAACTTGATCTAGTCATTCGGACTGCAACTTGGCTGCGATATCAGCAACCCTCATTTCCTCTACAGCTTATACGTTCAGAGTTCCAGTATATTTTTACGGCAGTTGCTTCATACAATTTATGGAACAAACTCGATCTATTTGGCAAAGGGCTTTTAGGAATTATTAGTACCGCAGTTAAGGCAGAGAGAGAGAGAGAGAGAGAGAGAGAGAGAGAGAGAGAGAGAGAGAGAGAGAGAGAGAGAGAAATACGGCGGCATTCCCTGAACCATTAGGGCCAAAAGCCGGCGCTAGTTACCATCAAACTGGATCAACTCAAGTACAGCAGCTGCACAACTGATAAAATTCAAAATGGGGGTTCGATAGTTTTGTGTTAACTACCGTCTACATATTTTAAAATAAAACCGAATAAAATCTATTGATATAAAAGCAACGTATTTGATATGTAATAATTATGCATACAGCAAATGAAGTTTTCTTGGTAATAAACACTGCCTAAAAAAATTCAGTGACTGCGGATCACCTCCAGAACTTGGGAATCTTTTTAAGAATTTTTAACTGAAGCTATTGCTTTTCCAAGACAAGGAACACAAACATTCATAAATACCCTTTTACATCTCCAAAGGGCGGAAACCAAATAGATGACATAACCATAATTGACTAGAGAAAAATAACACAAGACATCGGTTAACAAGAAGGAAACCTTTGATATGTATCAAGTGAGAAAATGCTGGAATGAGATAATGAATTAGATGTAAGACAAGGAAGTCAGCGCAAAGGTTCAAGACCAAAGGCACTCAAACTATAATATTCAAATGGAAGAGTAGCTATCAAATGAGAGCAGTGCAGTCTTAGAGTGATGGAGTGAGGAATTTGTAATCATATTAGTTCTGAAAATCCTCGCACCAATATGAAGTCTCACGATTGAAAAGTTTTAACTTTTTTTAACTTTCCACCGAAACAAACCAACCATTTGTTCATAACCGCTTTAAACATTTTATTCACACACGTCATACATTCTACATATAGGAAATTTTGTTATTGGTCAGAGTAAATCAACTTTCCATGCCATTTAGGTCAAAACATTATATTGCCCATTTCCATAACTGTGTAATGACTAGGTGTAACTATGGTTAACCTCCAGTAACTATAAGAAACTACTTTTCAGTAGCTATGTTTAACCTCCCTTTTTAGTGTTCATTTAAACCAATGGCCTAGTATGAAATCTGTAAGTAGAACTAATTCAAGTCACGACCACCATCCATAACTTTCCTTTCCAAGAAACCCGCGCTCATCTGGATTCCATTCAATGAAAAATATTTCTATTTCTTTAGTCATAGAAACTGTTTAGTTATTATCACTTTCAGGGCATAACGCCTCTTAATCATATCAAAACCGAGATTTTCTTATATTAGAACCACTGAATTAAACCGTAGTTTGAGAGGAAGAATTTTTTTCTTCGAAGAGAAAGTGTCATAAGCTCACCTGTTTTTGTGTTTTATCCCAAGTTTTTAAAGGGAAACTACACTTGAAAATATAGTAACTTATTAATATGGCGTGAATTAAGTAACGTTACTTTTTGGTGTTTGTTTTACTGTATTTGTTCTGTTTTTGAAAGTGTGTCTATAGTAAACACCAACCAAGGTTAGAAGTAGTTGGCCTTTGGGATCCCGCGCGGTTCTGGGAGACACTGCCGCCATCTATGGAGAGGAATATAAACTTTTAGAAAATGGGAACGTTTGTGCCGCTTAGGAGGAAGGACTCCTTTGGATTGTAATTTTCTGTTTTTCCAACTATGCAAATGGTGAGTGATGCCCTCTTTAAGAGCATGAAACTCTCTCTGGATGAAATTATAGGTGTGCAAACCGTGAGCAGAAATAGAATAATAAAGTAGTATCCAGCGTATTTAGCAACCTTTTGGATAAATATGAAGAGAAGAAATTCAGTTCAGACAAGTATGGAATTATTCAATTTAAGAATCTCAATTCTTTCTGCAAGGTAACACTGGAAATTTACTATTTTATCGCAGGTATTGTATATTTGTTCCGGGGACTTTCGAATCTTGCTGCTTGTTTAGTCTTGTACAAATCTTTGGCAGTCATTATAACTATTTCTGTAGGTGTTTACCCATAATCTGACGTGAGTAAACGCCCAAAATTTACATGATTTAGAGTAAGTTACATACAACTCTAAAGCTTTGTCTTTCCCATATGTTTTTGGTACAAGTTTAACTTTTCCTGTTCTAACGGTAAAGCTTCACGCATGATAAAACTGCTCACTTTAGCAACAGGTATGTAAGAGGTATTTTTTTCTCCAAGTTTAGTTTTGTCTTTTTTTAGTCATAATTGTCCTTTTGAATTTGTCATAAATGTTTAATTTTTTTAAGAAATTTAATTTTGTCATAAATTTGCTTTTCAGCTTTTTGTAATAAATTTACTTTTAAAATTTTTGTAATAATTTACTTTAAATTTTTTTTAAGAAATTAACTTTTTAATTTGTCATAATTTTTAAAATTTGTCATAACTTTATTTTTCACACTTTCGTAATAAATTTATTTTTAATTTGTCATAAATTTACTTTTTTAATTTTTGTAATTTATTTTTAATTTGTCATAAATTTACTTTATTAATTTTTTTATAAATTTACTTTTTTAATTTGTATATAATGTTCCTGAACATCTTCACCTTATCCACCACCCCTTCAGGGGCGGTACTCCTGGAGGGGTGGGGGAGCCCCCATGTCCTGCTTAGTAGGTCGTATGACCTACTATGCAGGTTCTTGGGCTGTTTTGAACAGCAGACTTTCTTTTAGCTGGTAAGTATAAACTTAATCTACTGCTTAGTTTTTTTGTAAGTTCAGATAGGTATTAGGTGTTTAAATGTGCTTGGCTATCTCCCACTAAATTAAGTTTGCAGAAGCTCCCTATGGGTTGAAGAAATTAAGAATGTTTATGCTATCAAACGGCAATATTCAGCTTTAAAACAAATTAAATATATATACAAGTCTAACGACTCGGTGTGTTTTGCTTTAAAACTGTAACTTCCTGAAAATGGACTAAGTTTCTGGTTAAATTAAGTCAGATAAATTTTGGCCATTTTTCATGAAGGTTTTGCCCGAATTAAAATTCTTAAGCGTTAAGTTGGCGTTATAATTAATAGAATTTTCAGAGGATTAGAACTCAGATTAGAACTTTCTCGCAACCGAAAATTTCTGGTTATAAGGGTTATAGGATAATCCCTAAATGTGCAGGTCATTTACGATAATAGGGCTTGCCTACCCAACAGCTAATCTCTTGAAAATCATCAAAACCATGCAAAATTTTCCCCAGGCAGAGATTATGTCCAGAGTTAATGTTTGGATT
Organism: Macrobrachium rosenbergii; assembly: GCF_040412425.1. Taxonomy (NCBI): domain Eukaryota; kingdom Metazoa; phylum Arthropoda; class Malacostraca; order Decapoda; family Palaemonidae; genus Macrobrachium; species Macrobrachium rosenbergii. Next base: position 905,340 of record NC_089798.1, on the reverse strand, counting down.
CCTGCTGTTAGTAGATGGCATTAGTTTTATGAAGTTTGTCAGTAACTCATAGCTAGGCACTTTCAGCTCCTGTTAACAACAGTTTTTAGTTTCGTTGACAGCACGAAATTTTAAGTCATGGATATTTTTTGCATATAATAACTGGAATATCTGTTGACTTTGAGTGGGATGTTGTCAAGTTGTTTGTCAGGTATGTTGGTTAGTTTTGCTACCATTGGGTTACTCATAACAAGCAGTGTATTTATGATGCTATACGCTAACAATGAGCTTGTATGTTACTCTATAAACACAGGCAATGAGTTTGTTACTCTATGAACACATGCAATGAGTTTGCTACTCTAAGAACACAGGCAACAAGTTTTACTCTGTGGACACAGGCAATGAGTTTGTTACTATATGAACACAGGTAATGAGTTTGTTACTCTATGAATACAGGCAATGAATTTCGTATTCTATGAATACAGGCAATGAGTTTGTTACTCTGTGAATACAGGCAATCAGTTTGTTACCTTATGAATACAGGCAATGAGTTTGTTACTTTATGAATACAGGCAATGAGTTTGTTACTCTATGAATCCGGGCAAAGAGCTTTACTCTATGAGCACAAACAATGAGTTTGTTACTGATAACACATGCAATAAGTTTGATACCCATGCACAAGCCATGAGTTTGGAAGTTACTCTTGAATACTGACAATGGGTTTGTATTGTTACTGTGGACCACTGGAAATAGTTTTGTGATGTTACCCACGAATACTGGCAATAGTTTTTATGATGCCATCCATGAACGTGGGCAACAATGAATTTTTTTTCCATGAACCCCGTCAAATGCGTGTTAGGCTATCCGTGAACACGCTGAGTAAATGGTAATATCGGCTCAATGGTTATGATGCTGTTCATGATTACAAGGCACTGAGGCATTCATACTATCCTTGAATAAGGGCAGTGCTTTGTGGAGCTGTTGACAACCTAAGCGGAAATGTGATGCTTCCCTAACAGTGCTTTGTGGAACTGTTCATGAACGCAGATGGTGAGTTTGGGATGCTATCTATAATCAAGACTTGAGTTTTTAATGGTACCCATCAACAAGGCTTTGAGTATGTGAAATACTCATTATCATAGATAATGAGGTAATTATCATATGAGTTGAATACTATTGTTGGTAACCATTAATTCAGTGAATGCGGTGCTGTAATGAACATCAGTGTTCAACAAGCTATCCATGGTAAAAGGTCATCAGGCAGTTAATGCATGTACCAATATTCATTTTTCAATACAGTTTACTAAGGTAGGAGCTGTCGAGTCTTTTTGATAATGATTAGTGGCAAAACTGACCAAAGATGTACATAATCATTTCCTCCCTAACAAGAGCTCACGTTACAGAACTTAGTTGCTTTATTTTAAATGTAAGCTGTTTCTTTAAATTTTACTGAATTCTTGAAAGATCAAAGGTATCTTTTTACAAATACGACTTTGATCATAGTACGTGGGTTATCGTAACTTTGATTTTGGCGATTTTCAAAATAGTACATTTTCTATGTATTAATATACAAATTTTGTTTGAGCGGTTTCTACGTTTAGTGAAAATTTTTAACTTTAAATGGCGTCAGAAGCAGAGTGGCATTGTAAAGTATAAATGTGTTATACAGTCTTAATGCATAATTATGGTATGAAATGTACGAGATAATCTTACTCCGGAATGTTACAAGTTTTCAGTGGGTAATAACGTTTTTTGGCCATTGATGGGAGAAAACGTAACTCATGGTTTTTATAAGCTAATTATCCTTAAAAAAAAGTTACCGTACACATTACAGCTAACGTTTCTCTTTACGGAGCTGCAGAGTAATTGTCGTAAGAAGATTTTCTGCTGCCGTTGCTTTTCTGTAAGAGGTCACAACTTGCTGGATGAACCAGAATTCAAGAAAATGAGCAGACACTGGGCGGATTTGGGAATCTTTCAGTGTTAGGCAGATATTTCTAGGGATCCAAGGTGTCGACAAGATAGATGTGAGCTTCTGCTCATTTAATTTCTAAATTTTTCTTGCTGCGCTTTTCATTAAAATCCTGATAGGTTTGTAAGTTAGGTTCCTCGGATATTCTGCATTCGTAAACCTAGCATTTGATTGTGTATTATACTTGTTTTTAATTAATAAATAATGAGTCTTTAGTTTCGTTCCTGACTACTTCCTCGGTATTTTTATAGGGAAAAACAAAGTATGTAAAATTCAGTTTATCATCCATATAATTGCAGATGTTGAAAGTAAATACTTAATTTAGAAGTATACCAGACTGTTAAGCAGTATTCACGTGTGAGTGAATACTCATGTGAAAGGCCTATATCAAATTTTAAACGTAAGCAAATTAATGTTAAGCCACCCTCATGGAATTGTTGAAAATTCCATTTGTTTAACACTTTATCGTGGAAATGTGGTTTGGGTGTTGGTTGTGACGAGTCAAATGTCCTTAGCTAATTTGTGGGACAACGAGCTGAAATCTGATTCCATACTAATGAAAAGATGTACGGTACCAAGAGCGCCGTTAAATGTATTGGAAGCTCAAAAAATTATGTAAATTACGCAATTTTACTACTTAAGAACAATGTGTAATTAGAAGGTGAAACTAAATATCATATTATTTCTTTCATGGAACTAGTACAAAAAAATTATTTCCATTCATTGGTTCAAAAATTTGATAATGAGATGGTCAGCTACACTCCCATGGACAAAGGTCTGAAACTACTTGGCTAATAAATGATTTAACGCAGGTGAAAAGAATTTTAAGGTATAGATTAAAAAAAAAATATTCTGAAATATTGAAATTTAGGTACTTGGTTAAATATAG
>NC_089798.1:892500-897500 GCF_040412425.1 Macrobrachium rosenbergii | reverse complement strand
CATCTAGCCTTAGTATTTTTTATTTTATTTAAGGTTAAAGTTAGCCATAAACGTCTGGCAACGATATAGGGCATGCCATCACCGGGCCGTGTTTAAAGTTTCACGGGCCGCAACCCGTACAGCATTATACCGAGACAACCGAAAGATAGGTCTGTTTTCGGTGGCCTTGATTATATGCTGTTCAGAAAACTCGACTGCGCCGAAGAAACTTTGGCGCACTTTTTACTTGTTTTATTTGTTGCCGACGCCTATATTAGGTTTGTCTAACCTCTTGTGAATGTACATTTTCAGTTTGCACCCTTGTTTTAATCCATTGTGGACGGCAATGAATTATTGGGAATTCTTACATCTCTATTCTCCTTTAAACGTTGCTTCTTGTGACAAAAATTTCGATTTACTTCTGTTGAAGGTATTGCATCGGTAACTATCATAAAGAGCTTAAGAGAAGGTTCTTTTTTCATCTCGAACAACTAGGCAACCATCGAGATAGGCCATTTGGCCCGTATCTAATATGTAGATATTATTAATCCCTCGGCTAATTACATCGGCGTTTTCAATGGCCACTTCCACCAGAAGGTTGAATTTACTACTGCTTTGTTTCTCATCGTATTCCCTTAAATTGAATTTCATTTAAAAGTAAAACCTCTCCCTTTCCCTGCCCCGTCGATGTTCTCCACTTCAGATACAATGTTTCATTAATGCGAGGTACTCCTAATTCGACAGGAGGCTCTTTAGGAAGAAACGAAAATGTTACTTACGCCTGTATAGAATATCAATAATGACGGGATTTTAATATATAGCATGCAAGACGACATGTTTGCAGCTGTAGGAACTATTCTAGGGTAATCTGAACAGGAGCGGAGTCTGTGATTAAGTTAAATTACTCTTTGTGAAAAAAAGCTATGTCGGATACATGAAAGGAAAATGAATGTCATTATTTATCATTATTTGAACCAAATATTGACGATCCACATAACACTAAATAACGAGCTGAACTTTGACATTATGTGTCATAGTATGTGAAATGTAGGCAAAATTCAGGATCACAGCGAAACTTGAGAAATGCATGATGAAGAAATCTTATTGATTTGACATAGAAATGCGCAATTAATACGAATGTAATGTCACCATCACTTGGATACATAGATTATTGGAAATTATATGTAGTTAGAAAATAAGAAAATTATGTATTCGTATCAACGATTGGTGAAAGAAGAAATTTACAGATTTTCACGGTTAATTACCAAGTCTTATAACATGTAAGGAATAGTTTCTGAGATAACATAACTTTTAACTTGATTTACGTTTTTGATAACCAGAATAGTTATTTACCTAAAGCTTCAATATTCTGAGAAGTCCTATGTGTTGGCATACGCCTATATATGGTGCAGCACAATGAACAGATTCTAGTAAATGTAGCATGTTTTATTTGGAGATGTTCTCTCAGAAAAGAATGGATGAATCTAGCAAGAAAAATAAATGGATAGGAAACTCGTGACTGTAAGATCGAAAGCATTATTCCTTAAGTAACTGAGAAAAACTGAAAGGGGAACCGTCAATGGCTTTAGCATGACAACAGATCATATGTAAATTACCAGAGAAATGGGACTAATTTAAGAATTAAATTAGTTTAGGGACTTCAGATATGACGGAACATCACGTTCTTCCCTACTGATAAAAGTATACACATATATATATATATATATATATATATATATATATATATATATATATATATATACATACATATACATATACATACATATATACGCATATATATATATATATATATATATATGTGTGTGTGTGTGTGTATGTGTGTGTGTTTATAACTTTTATATAGCTTAAGTTGGCATGGTCCTCCTGAGAACTGAGAATGCCACTCAGTTCTTAGGTCCCATAGAGTCACGTACTAAACGTACTGATATTATTCTTTTTATGTTTTTTAAATATTAGGTTTTTAATATTTTTGTATGTTTCTTTAGTATTTGCATTAGTTTAAGTTCCATGATTTAGGCTTTTGCAAGTTTTTTAACAGAGACGATTCTTGATTTTTATTCTTTGTATTTTTACAGCCCTGATCATGAGACAGGTAGTCTCTAAAATTTGGCCAAATGAATACAGTACATAGGATGTTACGCTGGCTGTTTGCTGCTCTATTCCTGGTGAATCTTCGGCGTTCTAGATGTCCCAATCTTCCAGTATATATATATATATATATATATATATATATATATATATATATATATATATATATATATATATATATATATATATATATATATATATATATATATATATATATGTGTGTGTGTGTGTATATGTGTGTATAAAGATGTATATATGTATGTGTGTATGTGTATATATAAAGATAGATAGATATATATGTATATATATATATATATATATATATATATATATATATATATATACATATATATATATATATATATATATATATATATATATATATATATATATATATATATATATATATATATATATATATATATATATATATATATATATATATATATATATATGTATATAAATATTCTTTACTTTATGTGATTTTCCTTATTCAATTCTTGTTTCACTGAAGCCTATTATGTCACGTTAAGCCATTTATATTTCACGAATTTCACCAGAATTTCAGCAAAATAAGTTCAGAAAAATCTACTCAAATAACAATTGAATATTAATGGAATACTTACGGCATATAACCTAAGTAAGTTGTTTTCCGTTGTTCATATTAGTAAGTAATATTGTATTAAGTAAACAGCCTAGCAAGATAAACAGTTATGACGTAATGCTTATTTTGAAAAACTGAACAAAAATTTTCCTATGAAAAAAATACAAGTCATAACAATATACTGTAGTGCTGTAATCTAATACCTAATATTTAATGTTATCGGCCCCCAACCAAAAGTCAAAAATATGTGACTAACTTCGCCATACAAATATACAGAACACCCTTAAGAGTTAAATCTTCGTTGCTTCATAGGAAATGACCGCATAATATATTTAAAAGTACTAAGAGATTTTAGTTCGATGTTCACCCCTTGATTCCCCATTCCCGCTCCTGTTCTAGTGAGCGTTTATACTGCCGGCAACCTCACAAATCGCCTGGGATGTAGGAACCTACGTTAAACAAATACGAGTAACTGTATACTGCGAGCCTCCTGTGGTGGTTGGTTTGCTTTCTTTTTAAAAATTTTTAACGAACTCTCCAGCCTAAAAATGTGCACATCGCCACTGCACTGTTCGTGTTGCTCTGAATTATCCAGGTCCTTAGCTTCCACAAGTCAGAGTAGCACTTTGAAAGAGTAGCATGTAGCACTTTAGCCTCTGGATCGAGGCCAGCGAGGTACAGCTTTGATGATATTTTCCCTTTTTCTAAAATTATCTTTTTTAAAGTTTTGATCTTGGAGAACGGTTATCAATACATAATCCTCGTCGTTTGTTTACAATTGTTAAAACGCTAATAGCTAATTATCAGTTTACTGATTTCTACCCCGTAATATTTGGAAAATTTTATCTAAATTCTTTGCCCTCTAATTTCTATGATGAGCTCATTCCAAAAATATTTTAATGTAAACTCACCCATTCTAGGTAAGAAGACTAAAAAAAAAAGAAAAAATTCCAGTAATATACCCAACCTTCTCACTGGCATTTATCAGACATTTCTTCACCAGCTGTCCCTTCCACTCTACTTAACAACATGATGGGTTGAAACGATCGTTAAGGCGACTGTTGCAGGAAAGGTATTTTTGAACACAGCATTTTATGCATTTTGCTTTAGAAGAGACCAGTTTCATCATCATTTGAATTTTCCTCCTCTCCAGTTTAAGACAAACCTGCGTGTTGCTTTACGTTTTAGTGTTCTGTTAAAGAAAACTGTTGTGATGGCTTTGTTTGCCCGTCCGCACTTTTTCTGTCCGCCCTCAGATCTTAAAAACTACTGAGGCTAGAGGGATGCAAGTCTGTATATTGATCATCCACCCTCCAATCATCAAACATACCAAATTGCAGCCCTCTAGCCTCATTAGTTTTTATTTTATTTAAGGTTAAATTTAGCCATGATCGTACGCACGGCAACGCTATAGGACAGACCATGAAAGTTTCATAGGCGGCGGCTCATACAGCATTATACGCTGTACAGGAAACTCGACTGCGCCGAAGAAACTTCTGTGCATTTTTTACTAGTTTTTTCCTAAGTTTACCACCTTAATCAAACATTCAACATCAAGTCGATAAAAGCTGAGAAATATATTCAGATACAAGGTCATTACTTTGGTATAAGACAGTGGATATATATAAAATAAGATTTTACCTATTGTCTCCTTCAGTTTCTCAGGTATTGGCAAAATAAATAACTAAGCAGTTAATAACCAGAGATTGTAATCTTAATATTTAATACTTGGCACTCAGGCTTATCGTTGCTTCACCAACGCGATAAAACATATTTGACCATTCTAGCTTCTAAGCTAACGCAACCGTTGTGAATAACACATAGGTAACTTGACCCCTAAATAACAAATTCATATTTCCCATATTCAGGATTTCGATGTACTGTAACTTAAGGCGTTAATGTGCAATCGCCCCTTATATTTAAAGCAAACACCAGGAGTTCAACTTCTCTGGTTACGTGAAAATCACCTTATATATATATATATATATATATATATATATATATATATATATATATATATATATATATATATATATATATATATATATATATATATATTATATATATATATATATATATATATATATATATATATATATATATATATATATATATATATATATATATATATATATATATATATATATATATATATATATATATATATATATATATATATATATATATATATATATATATATATATATATATATATATATATATATATATATATATATATATATATATATATATATATATATATATATATATATATATATATATATATATATATATATATATATATATA
>NC_089798.1:850000-890000 GCF_040412425.1 Macrobrachium rosenbergii | reverse complement strand
TTTCTGTTCACAAGTATATTGACGTCTCCCCGCAACAAGATTTTACCTTCGCGCATTTAACAATTTAAAAACGAGGTGGACTCCCTGTTTCAACAAGGACGACTTCAATGTTATGAAGAACCTGGCGAAAGAAGAGGACATCGTGTTAATAAAACCCGATAAGTTAAGGGTCTTGTCATTCTAGACAAAAATGAATACTTAAATAAAATATTTTTAGAGCAGAGGATAAAATTAACAGATTTTTAAGAACACTCAAACAAAATAACGTTGTTAATTTATAATACTTACCAAGACTTGTTTTCCACTGGATCATCATATGGGGTTTTATATGGTTTCCCCAAGATCCACAAAGAGGAAGTTCCCTTAAGCCTAATCCTCTCTTCACGGAATACGACACATCATAAATTAGCTAAATTTCTTGTTCCCTTGTTAGAACCCTTAACAAAAAAAAAAAAAAACAATCTTTTGATAACCAGTTCCACTCAGTTTAAAGAGGACATTCTCAAGCAAGACTCAGACTTATATATGGTAAGCTTAGTCGTGGATTTTTTTTTTTACAAATGTCCTGGTGGGGGAGACTATTGATATAATATTAAACAAACTTTTTACTGATGAAGATACAATTTTTAATCATTTTAGTGGAACATTTTTTAAACAGCTTTTAGAGCTGGTCGTGCTGGACACGACCTTTGTTTTCAATGGCATTTTATATAAACAAACTGAAGGGATGGGCATGGGATCACCACTTGCTCCAATTTTTGCTAACATCTTCATGTGCTCCCTGGAGGAGCGCATAAAAGAAGAATGTCCCATTAGGTTCTGCCCTCTATTTTATCGGAAATACGTTGACGACACGTTCGCCCTGTTTCGTTATGAATGTCAAGTAGAGTCCTTTCTAGAGTTCGTCAACTGGCAACATCCTAACGTAAGGTTTACTATGGAAAAGGAGGAAAATAACAAATTTTCCTTCCTTGATATTATTACTTCCAGAGGTGACTTAGGTTTTTACTCAGGTGTGTATAGAAATAATACATTTACTGGTTTGGGAATTAATTTTTATAGTTCGTGTTTCTTTAATTTTAAACTGAACTCTATTTTAACCCTCCTCCATAGGGCTTATACCCACTCGTCAAACTGGATCAGCTTCCACGACGAAATACCCTTTTAATGAAATATATTTCAGTAATAACTGATTTCCTAAAAGGATTTTTTTCAGATCCCTAAACAAATTGTAATGGAGAAAATGACTCAATCAACACCTGTATCTACTGTGCCGAAATTGAAGACGTATACCAGTTTCCCTTTCGTGCATGATGATACTTTCAGGAAAAAATGCACAGCCATTATTCAAAAGAGTTTTCCTGCTTTGAATCTGAAAATTATCCCGACAAGTCCCTTAACAATAGGGTCTCTGTTTAGAGTGAAAGACCGACTCAGTCCTCTGCTTTCGTCCAGTGTCGTTTACAAATACACTTGCCCGGGATGTGATCACGGGATATACATATGTGGGATGCACGAGGAGGCTGTTGAAGGTCCGCATAGATTCCCACAGGGGCATAAGTCATAGAACAGGTTTGCAGGTTATTTAATCCTGAACAATCAAGTATACGTAATCATTCAAAATAATGTAAAGCTTATATTGACGGCAAGGATTTTTCCATCTTAGGCCAGCTGCATAACAACAACGACTTAACCATCCAAGAATCCATAATTATCAAAAAGACTGTACTGTCGTTAAATACTGAATGGTCTTCAGTAAAATTGTTTATAGCCTAGTTTGGGCAATTGGTTTTCCACAATCTGTTTTTATTTATTTATGTTAGTCTTGTTCTTTCATTCATTTAGGTTGTTTTAAGATTTTAGTGAACTCCTTTTACTTATAATAGCTTTGTCTTGGAATGAGGTGTTTTGTTTTAATGTTTTTACTTCATGAAGACCTGTTGCCATTGCACATCTCCATAAATTAATTTGTTATTAATGTTCGCAAATTATATTTTATAGCCTTGAAAATGCGACTTGGAATTCGTCGCCAAACATCGGCATTGAAAATAAACTGTTAGAGGATGAGGTTGCTTTCCTATTACTTCCTTCGTAATATATATATATATATATATATATATATATATATATATATATATATATATATATATATATATATATATATATATATATATATTATGTATATATAGATATATATATATATATATATATATATATATATATATATATATATATATATATATATATATATATATATATATAATTATGTATATATAGATATATATATATATATATATATATATATATATATATATATATATATATATATATATATATATATATATATATATATATATATATATATATATATATTGTGACGCCCTTCTTTGACGGTCACTAAGAAAGAATTTCTCTTACTAAATGTTTTCACCTAAATATCAACTAAGTCCACAATCAGTGGAACAGCTAAATAAGAATAACAATGTGTGCCAAAATTAATTATAGGGGGATACAAAAACAGAGAAAAATATTAATATCTAATACATAAATCTCCAAACAGAAGTTACTCCTGAACCTCAATATACACGAAATCAATGAAAAATCACACACCCTTAACTATAAACAACACTTACACAATTAAAGACAGATCTCAACACACTTATACCAAAAAAGGGAGGGGTGTCCAGAAAGGAGGAGGAGAGCCAAAAGATAGAATGATACACACTGAATTCAGTACACTAATAACTCCTCAGTGGTTAATTAATTCCTCCCAAATGTCAGGGGAGAATCTCCTGCTGACGGGGTATCACAGGATGCACTCGGACAGAGGTGGATAATAGATGAACAATAGGTCCACAAAATGTGTCGGCAGTGGACTAGAGGCCATGATCACACATTATCAATCAATAGATAATTATATTACCATGGACAAGAGAGGTCCCACAGACAGTGATACTAGATCAGTGGTGCTGAAGGATAAAGGGCAGCTAAATCCTTGCAGCTCCAGGACAAAGTGGACCCAAGAATAATCGGGCTGCCACAACCAACAAGCAGGTAATAATCACAATTAGCAGCAAAGGCAGGCAAATTCAGCACCTCTGACGAAGATCCAGAAACAGACTAACTTAACCCTGAAACAGGAGCTTCCACAAACCCCTCTGCTTAACATGCGAACCACCGGTGAGGAGGAAAAACAAGCTAATTCTGAATACCTGATTACAATATTTAAACAAAAATTTAAAATATAAAAAATTAAAGCATTTATCTATATGAAATTAATGACAACATAGTGATATATATATATATATATATATATATATATATATATATATATATATATATATATATATATATATATATATATGATACCATAAACAATTCTGAAATTGTGGATAACTCCCTGACCACTTTCGTCTAATAGGACATTTTCAAACGGACTGGTACATAGCTGAAGGAATGTACATTACACATAGGCTAGGATGAATGCTAAGTACACACAAACATGCAAGTCTATATCAAATGTTCAATTTCTAATGCATGAGTGTTCACATTCGACATCCATGTTATCATCAGTCTAAATATAAGTATACAGATAGAGTATGAACACTGAATAACGTTTCCATGATTTAATAAAAACGGAAATGTTGAAAGGGATAATAGAAAAAATTCCAAAGTTATTGTATTTTGGTGGCATTTATTTCCTGACAAGGGTGATAGATTGAACTACATTTTTTTTTCAACGAAATATGAGAAAAATATACTCTGCAAAAATATTAACTTTCTGTCTGTCTGTTTCTCTCTCTCATAACTCGATCTCTCTCTCTCTTATTTAAAGAGGTAGCATATGAGTCATAACGATTCAATCTGCAGACTGTGAAGTGAAGCACAGAAAATCAGTGAAATGAGGGTAGATATAGATTCAAAGTTGTTGGAAATGACGGGTCAGGAATGAGATACCTGAATAGCTGATGTATTCATGTTGCATAATAACATTTGAGGATTGTGAAGAGAAAATAGAAACTCTAATGAAAGATTCTGAATATACTTGCAAAAGCAAAACCTTCAGAGTCAACGAGAAGAAGAGAAACTTTTAAGGGTTAATCGAAAATTGGAATCTGGAACAGTTAATGTTAATATGAACAGTGAGATATTAAAATCAGTGGGCCCATAGGGGTAAGAAAAGAAATGTATCAAAAGCATGATATATGCAGAAAATTAGAAGATATTTAGGAGTATCTATGTAACCCAAAGTTAGAATGTACGATGGAATTGTAAAGCAAACTCACCTTTATTAAAGTGAAGCCTGGATGCTGAGTGTACAAAATGAAAAAATACAGCTGTATTATTGAATTGTTCACATAATACATGTTACATAAGAACGAAAATGAGGGCGAGAAATGTGGAGATACACAGAAGAGAGTGCTATTGAAATGATAGATCAAAGGACTTTGAGAAAGTTCCGTCATGTGGAAAGTCTGTTGAAATTGTTGAGTTACACAATCTGGGAATAATAAGAAGGGCTAAATACATGGCATGAAAGAGACAGTCTAAACGAGGCTCTAAACAACCAGGAAACCAGGGAGTGCGTGTAAGATAGAGGTGGATGGCTAGGAAATGTGAAGGGTTTTCCATGCACTACAAATGAGTCTTTTGTGCAGGTGTATAAAGTAGCTAATGTTGCGACAGACGTCTCCATAAAGTGCTCATCCACAGTGAAGAAATTTAAGTTATAATAATAATAAAATCAGAGTGGATCTTTCTTGTTTTTCAGCCCTTGGTGGGGGCGGGGTAGGTAGGGGATCTGGAGGGTAGGGGAGACATGACACATCCATCCTCCTCCTGCAAAACTGTTTGTCCGCCCCGATTATGGGAGGGGTAGGTAGGGAATCGGGAGGGTAGGGGAGACACGACGGGCAGTTCCGAATACCAGCGCAGTGTAGCACGTGCCATCAAGGTCGTTTCTGATCTTTTAGAAGGAGCTACGTACTTTTCACGGGTGAGCCTATCTCCCGGCTTTCCCAAAAAGTTCCAGTAGTTTAGGGATTGGTTACAATGCATCCCAAAGCAGAGACCAGACTAGTAAGTGATTATGTATTTCTTAGTTGAGGGAATTGTCTCTAAATGGCAGAGAAACCTCTCCACATAACGAAGATGACAGTCATGTTCTCTCTCCTGTGCAGGGAAATAATTGCATTGTTACTGTTCTTGCTTTTTTTAAAGTAATCGGTAGGACGGTTGGGTGATGTTCCCAGCCGTATCTACCTCTAAAATGAAATGATTCAGCATTGGTCCAAATTCTCTACACTTACCTATACATTGTCCTTGTTCGCATTTACGGCATTACGTCATGGCGTGTCCTGACTGTATAAATGCTTGTATACAATCATTGCGTCTATATGAACAAAAGAAATAAAAAAAAATCACACGTCGTTTGCAAATTGGAAAAAGGTGCTGCATGAAGATAATTTCTTTTCATGGTCATTTATGTAGATTATATATTATTCCATCTGTTCATTTTAATGAGGTCAAAAACTTAAGTGCTATGTGACCCATAACCGTTCATTATAAGCTGTTAAAGTTTTTTTTTTTTTTATATATCCTTGTACTTTTAATCAGTACTTGTATACCCAAAATAATGATATAATTATACGGTCCTGCACTGGGGCCGCTATTTTCCGTCTCGAAACTCGGATAAAGTGTACCTTAGTTTTACCAGACCACTGAGCTGATTAACAGCTCTCCTAGGGCTGGCCCGAAGGATTAGACTTATTTTACGTGGTTAAGAACCAATTGGTTACTTAGCAACGGGACCTACAGCTTATTGTGGAATCCGAACCACATTATAGCGAGAAATGAATTTCTATCACCAGAAATAAATTCCTCTAACTCTTCATCAGCCGGCCAGAGACGAGACTGGCGAACCAGCCTGGCGAGTGCCAGTCCACAGCTCCAGACCACCGACTCGCCCGAAGGATTAGATGAAGAGCAGAAACTCGGAATCCGAACCACATTAGAAATGATACCAATATTCCGTATAGTGATACAGTTACTCACCCAACGAGCTGAAACTCAGTTAGATGAAACCATTAGGATACCAATAGTTTAATACCATAGTTTAGCCAGACCACGGAGCTGGTTAACAGCTCTCCTAGGGCTGGCCCGAAGGATTAGATTTATTTTACGTGGCTAAGAACCAATTGGTTACCTAGCAACGGGACCTACAGCGAATTGTGGAATCCGAACCACATTATAGCGAGAAATGAATTTCTATCACCAGAAATAAATTCCTCTTATTCTTCATTGGCCGGTCAGAGATTCGAACTCGCGGCCAGCAGAGTGCTAGCTGAGAACAAAACCCACCCTCCCAATGAGGAACTTCCGTATAGTGATAAATTGGTCAGTGTTAAAGGCCGATATTCCCGTACTGGATGAAGACTAGTCTATACGTGGAATGCATTATTAGTAAAATGCATTGTCATAGACACAAACATATTCATTTACAAACTGCACATTACTACTGCTGCTACAAATAATAATAGTTAGGTTAGGTGACATGTATGGTTATCACTGTTATTATCATTGTTTTATATGAAAAACATTGATAACAAAACTATATCACCAATAGTATATTTGTGATGAACATAAAGGCTAAAATATAGAGAAAAGGAAACATCCCAAAACTAAGATATCTTCACCCTTTTACCGAGCCAATTTTCTGCAATTTCCGCGTCTTCCACAAATGATAAATAATGCTTTGAAATTTATTGTCGTCTCCGGAACGCGGCACATTTTTCTGGATTTGTGGTTCCTGCATCTGCATTCATGTAAGTTTATTGCGTCGTCGCTGAAAGTAGTGCCAAGATTCCTTGACGGAGAGGGACATAAGTCACGTGGAGGATAAAACCTCAGGTGTAATAAACGGTGACGCCATATTTCTTTATATTACTCCCTCTTTCTTGAAGAAAAAGTTCTTAACAGGATTGTTATTAGTTAAAGCAATTGTTATTTGATTATTTTCGTGAAATACTTGGTTAATTTCACAGTTTTTTCCTTTTTTCCTAACCCGATTTCAATATATAGCGACAAACGTTTTGACTGAATTAAAAAGCCAATATATTTTCAGAATCTGCTTTAAGAAAATAACCCTTTAGGTCTTACTCGGGAAAAGTGGGAAGAGGACTGTTATAACACGCTACCAAAAAAAACTTAGTATCATGTTTTACGAGACAGGTTAAAACCGTTAATTTTTGGGTCCATTATAAGACACTTGATACAAAAGAAAAACAAGTAAAAAATTCGCAGAAATTTCTTCGGCACAATCGAGTTTTCTGTATGAAACTATCGTCCACGGTCCATGAAACTCTCGGCCACCGCCCATGAAACTTTCAGCCACGGCCCAGGGTTAGCCTGTGTTGTTGGAACCTTTAGCGGTACCAGACGCAAAATCATGGCTAACTTTAACCTGCAATTTGGTATGTTTGATGATTGGAGGTTGGATGATCAACATAGCAATTTGCAGCCCTCTAGCCTCAGAAGTTTTTAAATAGTGAGGGCGGACAGAAAAGTGCGGACGGACAGACAAACAGCCATCCCAGTAGTTTTCGTTCACAGAAAACTCAAAATAGTGACTGATCATGGGAACAAAGCTCAGTTTTTCCCATACTGACATCATTGATTCCTTCTTCCGACTTTCCATTTTCTTGCTCCAGCTAATAATTATCTAATAATTAATTTACTGACAAATACTTTCAATTGCCCTCTAAGAAATTTAGCATTAACACCAGAAATAAGGATAAAGAGAGCAATACGCAACAAGAAGAAACGTATCTAGCAAATTTTATGCACTGAATACATGAAAATTTCAGAAATATTTCCACCCATATGGAATAAATTTTTGAGATATTAAACGTAAGAGAATTATTGTTCATATTAAATGTAAAACATTACAACTCGCTAACCGTACGGAAAAATAACTTTTTTTGCTAAAGTATTCTTTTGAGGGTTTGTATATTCCACTATTTCCTTTTCTATTTGTTATTCAAATAATTGTTCAGTGGCTTTCTCTCACTGATAAAGGGGAGATTTGATATATTTCAAACAAATTCAATTTGTACATATGCAATATTGGGCATTTGAAAGTGTAGGTCATTCTCTATTATGCATATAAATAAATAAAAAAAACATTCATGCACACACTTTTATGCATATAAACAATATAAAAAAATTATATATAAGTATCAGGACAGGGACACACACACACACACACACACTTATTATCAACACGGTAAACATATATGAAAATATATATATATATATATATATATATATATATATATATATATATATATATATATATATATATATATATATATATATATATATATATATATATATATATATATATATATATATATATATATATATATATATATATATATATATATATATATATATATACATATATATATATAATATATATAATATCAAATTTTGTTTCCGTTATTGTTATTTATTTATTTATTTATTTATTTATTTAATATTAAATTTTGTTTCTGTTATTGTTAACCGGCCTATTCTACAATGAATAAGACCAAAGTATAAAGATGTGGGTGGATATTTCGTTATTGTTATTTATTTATTTATTTATTTATTTATTTAATATCTTAATTGTTTACCATTGTTCTCAGAGCGCGTTAGCGAAAGAAAGATGTCTGTTATAAGGTCATCACTATTCGCTCCTTGTTGGCTCAGTTCCATAGACTTTAGTAATTATTAAGATACAGGTATCTTCTACAAACCAAAAGGGTGGTGGAGTAGTAAAACTACAGAGCATTTACACAAACTCAGAAAAGGAAGGAGATGCCAAGAGATAAAGAAAAAGAGGAGAGAAAGAAAGAGGGAGAAGGAGCATTTTCTTTTTTTGTAAAGTACTATGAAATTTAGAGAATAGAATTTTGTTGAAATTTGCATTATTTAAGAACTGTAAATCAAAAAAAGGTACACAAGATAAGTCATGAAAAGCTAAGTAGAATATACTTAGTTTTTTGGGAAATGAACGAAAAATATTTATATATATATATATATATATATATATATATATATATATATATATATATATATATATATATATATATATATATATATATATATATATATATATATATATATATATATATATATATATATATATATGTATGTATATATATATCGATGGGGTAACGAGGGAAAGCACAGGGCATTTTCACGATTTATTGTGCCGACGTTTCACAACAAATCTCGGCTGCATTTTCAAGGCTGTAAAAATGTGAACACCATATTACTCGTAATAATTCTTAGAATATTTCGACAAAAATATTGATTTATTACATTGACATCCCTAGTTAAAGTAAAATATAACAGAATAGTGAAATTGGAAAATCCACAGCAGATTACAAAGAGTTATAAGAAAACACTTAAGGAACGTAAAAACGTAAAAAAAATATGTACAAAAAGACGTAAAATAATCTTGACGTCACTGGTTACATCAATATATTTAAAGTGAGACAAAGTAAAATAGTAAAAACCAGCAATAATAATAAAAAAATAAAGATCAAAATAAAATTAATACAGTTAAAAGAAGAAACATAAAAACATAAAAACACTAAGGAGTAAAACACCCATCTGATCTTTTCAAAATTTGAAATGATTGGCCTACCGGATCTATATAATATTATAAAACCTGAAGACTAAATTAACAGATTTCTAAGATCTTTAAAACAGAATAATGTCATAGATGAATTAACATATCAGAAATTATTTGTTTCTGGGTCATCATACGGCATCCTGTATGGGCTACCAAAGGTTCAGAAGGTACAGTAGGTACTGTACACCGATGTGGCCTATTTTGTCTGCTATTAACACTGCTAATTATCAGTTAGCTAAATTTTTGGTACTTATGCTAGAATCGCTTACTAAAAGTTCCTAAACTCTCTCGAACGCAGTTATCTTCAAGAATGAAATTCTTATCCAAGACCCTGATTTATATATGGTAAGCCTAGACGTGGAATCTCTATTCATGAATGTTCCTGTGGAGGAAACTATTGAGACAATCTTGAATAAACTTTTTATTGATGACAGCGTTGTTTTTAATAATTTTAGCAGGTCGCTTTTTAAACAAATTTTCAACAAATTTTAGAGTTGGCCGTGCGGGACACGGCCTTTATTTTAAACTGACTTGTGTATAAACAAGTAGAAGGTATGGCGATGGGGTCGCCACTTGGGCCCACGTTCGCAAACATATTCATGAATGCTATGGAAGAGAGCTTTCTGGACAACTGTCCTTTATCTTTCCGGACCCTTTTTTTACCGAAAATGTGTGAATGACACGTTTCTACTTTTTAAACACGATTTTCATGCTGACGCTTTTCTGGGGTTCGCCAGTTCCCAACACCCTAATATAAAATTTACCCTGGAAAAAGAGTCGGAAAATAAGCTTCCATTTTTGGATGTGTTGGTTTCTAGGAGTGACCAAGGTTTTAGTACGTGCATTTACCGCACAGGAAAGTTCACGGGTCTAGGAATGAATCTTTATAGTTCATGTTATTTTAATTATAAGTTGAACTCGATTGTCACTCTCCTCCACAGGACGTTGACACATACATCTTCCTGGTTGAGTTTCCACGACGAAATCATTAAATTAGGTAATTATTTTGAAAACAATTGTTTCCCTCGTAAACTCTTTCTCAGGTACTTAAATAAAATACTTTACCGGAAAATAGTACCTCCTATCTCTCTATGAGCAATGTTCCAAAACTAAAAATGTATGCGAGTTTTCCGTTTCTACACGATGTCAATTTCAGGAAAAAGCTAATTGATATAATACACAAGGAATTACCATCTCTAAACTTGAAACTTATTCCTAAGAACCAAGTCACCATTGGTTCAGATACAAAGACAAGCTTAATCCAATGTTTACATTCAACGTTGTATACAAATATATTTGCCCTAGATGTAGTCGAGGGACCTATGTGGGATGTACAAAAAGGCTACTAAAAGTACGCTTAGACTCTCATAGAGGAGTAAGTTTTAGGACAGTGAGTAGACTGTCCAATCCAGAACAATCAAATATTCAGAATCATTCAAAGATCTGTAAAACGCACATAGAGGCCAAAGATTTCCAAATTATAGGACACGTACAAAATGAAAACGAACTTCACGTCTTGAAGTCCATAATGATAAAAAAGCTAGTTCCGTCGTTAAACTCGCAGAATTCCTCCATCCAATTGTACATTACGTAATGACCCGTTGCACTTCGTCTTTCGTTTCTCGGTCTCTGAAGGTTCTTCTGTTTTTAGTTTCTCTTTAAGTAGCCCGTTTGGTGGGTGTTTTACTCCTTAGTGTTTTTTGTGTTTTAATGTTTCTTCTTTTACCTGTATTAGTTTTATTTTGATCTTTACTTTTTTATAGTTGCTGGTTTTTACTATTTTACTTTGTCTCCCTTTAAATACATTGATGTAACAAGTGATGTCAAGGTTATTTTACGTCTTTTTTACATATATTTTTATGTTTTTTACGTTCTTTAGGTTTTTTTTAATTATAACCCTTTGTATTCTGCTGTGGTTTTTGCAATTTCACTATTTATTACATTGACTAGGGATGTCAATGTAATAAATCAGTATTTTTGTCGAAATACTCTAAGAATTATTAAGAGTAATGTGGTGTTCACATTTTTACAGCCTTGAGAATGCAACCGAGATGTGTTGTGAAAAGTCGGCACAATAAGTCATGAAAATGCAATGTGCTTTCCCTCGTTACCCCGTCGATGTCGTTTCAGCAGTGGCTCCTGTTATATATATATATATATATATATATATATATATATATATATATATATATATATATATATATATATATATATATATTATTTTTTATGAGAATGCATAAATGAGAATGTATAAAGCAAACCAAAGTGCCTATAAATGTAAGAAAACACATGTATTCAGAATCCAGCAAATAAAAACTGGAAATTAACCAACAAAACAGATATATAGTGAATAATTATTGGCAACTAAACCAATAGGAGAGTTTTAAGGAGAATTCAGTTAAGAAAAATTTAAGATATTAATTTAAAATATATATATATATATATATATAATATATAATATAATATATATATATATATATATATATATATATATATATATATAAAGTTAAAATTAAAGTCCTCCCAAGGCGTCTGTAGGCTCATGGGGCAGGCGCTGATCTCCTGTTTCTAGGCCGACAGCTGGGGGACAGGCTGTAATGTCTATATATATATATATATATATATATATATATATATATATATATATATATATATATATATATATATATATATATATATATATATGTATATATATATATGTATATATATATATATATATATATATATATATATATATATATATATATATATATATACATATACATATACATATACATATACATATACATATATATATATATATATATATATATATATATATATATATATATATATATATATATATATATATATATATGTATGTATATATATATATATATATATATATATATATATATATATATATATATATATATATATATATATATATATATATATATATATATATATATATATATATATATATATATATATATATATATATATATATATATATATATATATATATATATATATATATATATATATATATATATATATATATATATATATATATATATATATATATATATATATATATATATATATGTATGTATGTATATTGGTTAAATGAATATCCTTAATCATTTCTTTTCTTAGCTGAATTTTCCTTAAAATCTTCTATTATTTTAGTTTCCAGCAAGTTTTCATTGTATATCTGGTTTTTTGGTTTATTTCCAGTTTTTATTTCCTTGATTCTGAACAATTGTGTTTTCTTACATTTAAGGGCATTTTGGTTTACTACCCATTTATGCATTTTCATTCTACACATTTAAGCAAAACTTAATTTCTCCTTATGTATTAACAAAGACTACATTATGTTTCTTTCTTTGCGTGTTATGTGATTCATTTCATCGGTTATAGCAACACCAGCTCTAACATAAAAGATAAACCTATATTTGAATCTACCACCACATTTGTTAAATCATTCACACCATCATCCACTGGTCTATTTTCTTGTCTTAGGTGCCTCTTGTTTTATTTGGTCATTTAGTGGACACAAGATCATGAATAAGAATCCCTATTGCCTTATTCGCCCAACATTTTCTCCAGGCCTATTGCTGTGAGGCTTGATATACGATATTATATTTTCAGCCAATATTAGGCAGCTTCCTTTATGAAAGGGTAGCTCCAAAGAAAAAAAATTACTGCTATAGTCACGCTTAAAGGGCATATTTGTGGGTGCACTTCTCTGCAGCAAACTTTCCCTGCATTAGAAGATCCATGTACGTATACAGAAGGCTCGCCCGTTTCATGTCGAATTCCCTGTACACCCTAAATCCTTCACTTCTGTCATGTATTCACTCTCTTACTACCTGGATGTTGAGGTAGCTTCTTTCCACTGCCATTTTCACTTCCTCCAGATTCTACTCTCCTTCCTTCCAGTACTTCCAAATAACACACTCTTTTCACCAACCTCTACGACCTTCATTTTTTTTTCAGTGTGACTGAACCACTTCCTATTTTCAACAATAACGCTTTGAATATTTCTCGCTCTTTCATTTCTTCCTATACCAAAAATACTACGTTAATAATTAATCTCTGAAGCCTCCTCTATTATTTTTGTTTATTTACTTCCAACATCTACTCTTCATTTAAAAAGAGGGGAGTTGGTTTAACAATCCTTCGCTTTAACTTAATAAACTTACTATTGTTTACGTGTGACCTCAGCTTTCTCCTCTTAAACTTTAAAAGTTTTTCACTAATACCTTATTGCCCCTCTTTTTTATGCCTAATAATAACGTCTCTTCAGTAATCATCAACCATTTCACGCTTCCTTTATGATCCAGTTTCTTGTCCCATAACTTTGCTTCTACATTACAGTCCTTTCTTGATTACTTACATTACTCCAGCCTTAAAGAAACAAAGCAAGTATAAAAACATAGCGCACTTTACTCTTAGGCTCATCATTATACCAGCCATTTTCCCTTTTAGAAGCTCTGACATATGGTACACTTCTATCATGAAAAGCTTTTATATGTCTTGAAGTCTTACCTTTTACTGCATACTATAAAGACCGTTGAAGAGTTGCAGACGCACGTAAAAAGCTAATGCCCAGAGAACAATGTACACAATAAGTATGCTGAGTACTAAGACCACATTCCACTCAAGTGATACTTGGAAGAAGCGAGGTAATAATTGCTGACGTCTCATCACGTACACCAATGTTGCCCCTCCATAATCTCGTCCCTCTCTCTCAGAATAGCAATGTCATGTGCCACTGCAAAACTACTAGGACCTTAGTGAAGTTGAACTTTGGGCCTACGCAGTGCAAATCGACATTTTCACTGAATATCCAGAACCATAAATGGGCAATACCTTCCATATTGCTCTTCTATCATTTATATCATTAACTTTCATTAGATCCATGCCACATTCAATAGTATTGTTAACCTCTGAATGCTAAGAGTAACCTTTCTAGATAGGAAAGTTACTAAAGGTTATTGTGTATTGTGTTCACGGTAATCTAAGTTAGTGGCTAATGAATGACCATAGAAGACTTAAATCTGTCACGTTTTTGTTCATGATATGTATACATTCTGTTATACACACATATATACCTGTGTATACATGTGTGTGTGTGTATATATATATATATATATATATATATATATATATATATATATATATATATATATATATATATATATATATATATATATATATATATGTGTGTGTGTGTGTGTGTGTGTGTGTGTGTGTGTGTGTGTGTGTGTGTTTACAAAGCACCATCAGACAGTTTATGCACAAATATTAGAAATTAGTTTGTTTGTTTGTGACCCATATTTACCGTGGGAATATTCCACAGGCTAGCCCTAACAAGGTATAGTTTGGGGATTTCAAGGGTATTTTCATATTTTTGGGTTTTGCTGACTATTAACATAAGATTCTGTCTACTGAAATTTTACGTCTCATTATTTAAGTTTTTGTAATACTTGATTTACTATATTTACACATATTTGTTCAATGTATCTATTTTTATATCAATTATTGATGTACCAAGAAAAAATGAAAATACATGCTTATGTCAGTGGTGAAAGATGGGAATACAAATCTGTAGAGGATTAAGGTCTTATTTTCAAACAAACACTTTAAAAGAATTTGCAAAAAATTCAAGTCATTTTGATGCTTCATAACTTTGTTCTTGGCAACAACCTCTATGTTATTAAAGACCAAGTATGAGTACATCGATAGGTTATTTGTCTACATGTAAGAGATTACATTTCACGGCGTCTCAATTAACTTTTGAATTCCTTTAGTATAAATTATGCCAGTCTATCAGTCTCTTTCTTTCTCATCGCTGTTACCAAACCTTCCACATCCACTGCATTTATTTCCCTTTGTCTTCCTTCATCCTTCCCCCGCAGCTGTTACTTAATAACCTCGTTCAGGGCAGATGGTCTTCATCAGGAAAACACTCCTTTCAGAGGTTAAACGGCGTCCCATTCTTTACCTCGTAAAAAAAAAGAAAAAATATTCAGGGGCATTTAAAAATTGCAAGGCTTCGAAATATTACAGTTGCATCTTTCATTACAAAGAATGTGAAATTACGTGTGTTGAATGAATTAAATGACGATGCAGATAATGGAAAAAACCCACTGTGTTTTCTTCACTAGAAACCTTACAGGTTTCCACATACCGGAATTTTATCATTCTATCGCTATTGTGATCCCTCTAATCATGTCTGAAAAGAATGAAGGTAAATAGGGAAAACTATGGTTTTCTAAGGTTTCTATAATATTTTGCGAAGTAATACACTCTTTCATTAGCAATAGCCATTAGAGGGAGCAAACTCATGCCCTTTCCTACTGCAAATCAGTAGAAAGAAGAGGGGTAAAGCTCAAAGAGAAAACAAGTAAAAAATGTGCCGAATTTTCTTCGGCGTAATCGAATTTGCTGTACAGCGTATAATGCTGTATGAAACTCTCAGCCACTGCCCATGAAACAATCAGCCACGGCCCAGTGGTGGCATATGTTGTTGGCACCTATAGCTGTGCTAGACGCACGATCATGGCTAGCTTTAATCTTAAATAAAATAAAAACTACTGAGGCTAGAGGGCTGCAATTTGGTATGTTTGATAACTGGAGGGTGGATGATCAACAAACCAATTTGCAGCCCTCTAGCCTCAGTAGTTTTTAAGATCTGGGGGCGGACAGAAAAAGTGCGGACGGACAGACAAATATCCATCTCAGTAGTTTTCTTTTACAGAAAACTAAAAGAAGAAAAGGCCAGAAAATGCAAAAGCAATGGGAATATTCCAAATCTTGGTAGTGGTCGAAAGAAAAATTATTAAACACGTAATCCTATGAATACCTATTTACGCATAGTAGATATGAGAAGTGACCTGAGGGGCGACATGATTCTGGCTGAGATGAGGAAGAGAATTCCCTTTATACCGTATCGCCTAATTCAAGGAGCAGAGGAGGGAAGAGGTAGCCTGGTGGGTGTTATAAGTATGTAAAGACACGCAACGTTCAGGAGTCATTTCCCGCTCAAACTTAATGACGAATGTTATCGGAATAGAGCTGTGGACATAACGAATACGCATTGCAGAAGTCAGCTGAATAGAAAAATCGTAAAGCAGAAAGGTCAGATCCACTGGAATTGCTTAGACTTTTTTATTTTTTTACTAAAGAGATGAAAAGTTCACTAAGAGTGCAAAGAAAAATATAACTTATCCCAGATTATCATTACTTTTTTGCTTCTCTGGTGATTCGAAACGAGTCATGGTCTGCGTGATACTGATCTGCTAAAGGCTAGTAAAATGTATGTGAAATGTAATGGTATAAGCATGCATGAGCCTAACCAGACTTACTGTACATTTGTTTTCATAGCATGGCATATTTATTCGTTCTCTCTGGAACGTTTGTGCGCGGGTTTGAATCTTTCATAGGGTGAAATATCTTCAATAATTTATTAATCATTTTCTAGAATTATAATTATATGCTCATCCAAAATATGTGGAAGGAAGTCTAGAAATTAAGAGGTTTCTGTGGTCATATTTATGGGGGATCATTTTTAAACAAAAAGCCATAAAAAAACTACTTTATGTCATCAAACATTCAAACAAAAAAAGTAAACGTGAGAAAAAACATAATTATTTTTACAAAGCAGATTTTTTTTTACTCTAAGAGAAACTGGCATTGGTAGATAAACTGAAAGGAATGGTGAATTTCTAAATCAAATACCTGGTGGTTCGTATTCTGAAGCTTACTTACCCATCGAAAACAAGTTATTTATTTATATGAAAAGGAAACCATGTAGATTTAATCCAATGGCTAGTCTCCGCCAATGGTCAAAGGAACATATTTAGAATAATTTCTCGGAAAATAGCACAACAATTCCTCTCATTATATGCATTGCCATACTAAAACGAACACAGCAGCCTTACAAACATGGAATCCATCAACAAAATAAGCAAAGGTTAATATCATTATCATAAACATGTACCTTACAATAAGAAAGTGAAAGAGAGAGAGAGAGAGAGAGAGAGAGAGAGAGAGAGAGAGAGAGAGAGAGAGAGAGAGAGAGAGAGAGTACACTGAAGGGAATGAAATGGTCCTGGCAATCACAAACGCCATCTTTTCTGACAAAAAATCAAAGACATATCACGCTTGATACACATTCGTACCACTTTAAATCTAAGTGTAATTTAAAGTTGGGAGGAATAGGTACGCCTGCATATTACCAAAATAAATTACTAAAATTACGGACATGTCTTAGTTTCAGAAAGTAGCTTTCTCTTAATTTAAGAGGATTATATTCAGTAATGTTTTAACAAAATACTATCGCGATTTTGTATAGAACGGTGATAAAGAGTAAAAGTTATATTACAAGACAAGAAAGGAGTAAGCAAATGAAAATGATTTAAAACGACCATTCCCAAGGGGGAAAAAAGTTAAGTACACCTTAGTTTAACCAGACCACTGAGCATGTTAATTTTTAGCATCTATTTTCTCTAATTTATTCGAAGCTCTCTCAAACACTTTACATCTAACCCGTAATTTAGATCACTTTAACGGCTTCAGCAAGACAAAATTCTTATTCTGGTTTTCACTCATACCTTTGTTTTCTAAATTCCATAATAGTGAAATATTCCACAGCTATCCACAAGACTCTCTTATTTACATTCCGACTAATGATTCTACCTCCTTTTTTCCTGAATCTCGTTCTGCCGAGACTTCGACGATGGCTCTAATTGAAACTCATGTTGTCATGCTGGTCGAATCGTTTCATCCGCCAGTAGTTGTCTTTTTTTTCCCCCAAGGGCAGATCTTACAGCCATTCAGCCAATAAAGATTTAACTGCACCTGTTATGTATATAAGTTTATAAGTTTAACCAACTTGTTTCAAAGCCAATTTTTAGTTTAGTTTCTCGCAGATATGTTTAGAGGACGTTAACCAGCTTGCCATACTCCTAACTTATTTCTAACTCTGAATATGAAAATTGTGCTCATAGGAGATATATATATATATATATATATATATATATATATATATATATATATATATATATATATATATATATATATATATATATATATATATATATATATGTGTGTGTGTGTGTGTGTGTGTGTGTGTGTGTGTGTGTGTGTGTGTGTGTGTATTTGTGTATATATGTGAACAATATATCGCTACTATTTCATGCCACTCATATTTTCATTTTTTTTTTTTCGAAGGAAGGATACCAAGGATTCCAGGAATTGTGCCATGTGACAAAGTCCTAAATTATTTTGGCATAGTATCATGATTGCGCAATATCTATCCTATGTCCTTTTAGATTTTATTTCTCTGATTTCTTCTCTTTGAGTTACTTTTTCCTTTCTTGTTTAATAAAAATTATAAGAGTTGTTCTTCCAGTCATTTTTAGTTTTCTGTAAAAAGAAAACTATTGTGACGGCTTTGTCTGTCCGTCCGCACTTTTTTCTGTCCGCACTTTTTCTGTCCGACCTCAGATCTTATAAACTACTGAGGCTAGAGGGCTGCAAATTGGTAAGTTGATCATCCACCCTACAATCATTAAACGTACCAAATTGCAACCCTCTAGCCTTAGTATTTTTTTTTTTATTTTATTCAGTGTTAAAATTGGCCATAATCGTACTTCTGGCACCACTATAGGTACCAACAACACAGGCCACCACCGGAACCTGGCTGAGTTTCATTGGCCGAGGCAAAGAGTTTCGTAGGCCGTGGCTGAGAGTTTCACACAGCATTATCCGCTGTACAGAAAACTCTATTGCGCCGAAGAAACTTCAGCGCATTTTTTATTTGTTTATTTTTTACTGGAGTCGCGCTCCATGTTTCTTTTCCCTTCACCTCTTGTCATTCCTCCTTTCACGTAATCTTAAACTGGTTTTCGTATGTCAGTCAGCATTGACACTGAAAACAAACTGAAAACTATAATGTGACACCAACAATTATAAATAATAAGGAAATTAAATCGTAATTTGTTGAATTAAGGACTCGGCCCTTATTTCTTTGCTGGTTTCTTTTTCACTTCCAAATGTTGACTCATGTTAACTTAATCTGAGTGTTTATTTAAGATTAAAGAGAGTCCTCCTCTTACCAAGTAGCTTCATAAAACCAGCCAGGTTCCACTTCCTACACTTAATCCGTAGAAATGAGTGATCTTCGTATCTCATGGTGCCAAGACCTTTTTCCTTTATTACCAGCTGCTGGGATAATCTCCCTCCTTCATTCTCACCCTACTCCTACGCTGTCCTTTCTAGCAAGAAGTTTGTCCCTGCTTTCTGCCTCGCACTTTGCATCTCCTTTTCATTTCTTTATCTTTAATCCGTCTCCTTCAGCCCGGAATGTGATGTAATTGCATTCATTTCCGTTAAGGATCTGTATAATTGAAACAACTGGTGTTATGTTCTTACGTTAATTTGCAAAGTGAATAACGAGAAATTCAGCAGAGTATAGAAAAATTACGACCGAGCAACACTGTACCTTATGTCATTTCAGACTAACAAAATACTAAATTACACAAAAAGCAAAAACTTGCTGAATTTCAGTTTGCAGTAGAGCACACATATCTTGAAAAATGAAACCAGAGCAGTATTAACCTTACCTTGGCCCTAACAAGCAGTTCCTTCTGAAAGCTGGGTCCTTATGTTATGGAATTTTTTCATATGAAATGGAACTTGAGGACTTGTATTACTTTTTTTTAAATGCTAGTTTTTAACCCTATTGAAGCCAGCATCAGAAAGGCAAATGGCCGCAGAATGTTAACTGGCTCTATAGTTCAGGTGGCATCGGATAGGTGTCAGGCCTCAGGAAGTCCAGGGTCCTTAACTCAGGTGTCATAGGACAGGTGTGACACTCAGAATGTTTCTAAGGTTACTTAATCCAGTCAGTAACTGGCAGGCATTAGGCATCGGGAACTTATTTGGTTCCTTAGTTTCACTGGCATCGACCAATTGTCATAATTCGGTAAGTCTCAATGGTCAGTGGTTAACCTGGGATTGGACATGATGCGTCAGGTCTCGGAAAGATTACGCTGTTATTAAATAACGCCGGGTGGGACATGCGTCAGATATCGGAAAGTTTTCACGGTCATCAGTTAACACCGGATTGGACATGCATCAGATATCTTAAAGTTTCCACTGCCATTAGTTAACTCTGGGTTGAACATGCGTTAGAAATCTGAAAGTTTCCGTGGTCATTAATTAACTCGGGATTAGACATACTTCAGATATCTGAAACTTTTCACTACAGTTAGTTAACACGGGATTGGACATGCATCAGATATCTGAAAGTTTCCGTGATCTTTAGTTAATGTGAGATTGGACATGCTTCAGATATCTGAAACTTTCCATTGTCATTAGTTAACGAGGGATTAGACATGGGCCAGAATTCTGAAACTTCCACTGTCATTAGTTAACGAGGGATTGGACATGGGTCAGATATCACACTGTCGTTAGTTACTGGGAGATTGGGCATGAGTCAGAAATCTGAAACTTTCCATGCATTAGTTAATGAGGGATTGGACATGTGTCAGGTATATGAAACTTTCCACTGTCGTTGGTTAACGAGTGATTGGACATGTGTCAGATAATCTAAAATTTCTACTGTCATTAGTTAATGAGGGATTGGACGTGAGCCAGATATATGAAAATTTCCACTGTCATTAGTTAATGAGGGATTGGACATGAGTCATATATCTGAAACTTTCCACTGTCATTAGTTAATGAGGGATTGGACATGTGCCAGATATCTGAAATTTTCCACTGTCCTTAGTTGGTGAGGGATTGCACATGAGTCTGATATCTGAAATTTTCCACTGTAATTAGTTAACGAGGGATTGAACATGAGTCAGATATCTGAAACTTTCCACTGTCATTAGCTAACGAGGGATTGGACATGCGTCAGATATCTGAAACTTTCCACTGTCATTAGTTAACGAAGGAGGGATTGGGGATGAGTCAGAAATCTGAAACTTTCCACTTTCATTAGTTAACGAGGGACTGGACATGAGTCAGATATCTGAAATTTTCCACTGTCATTAGTTTACGAGGGATTGGACATGAGTCAGATCCATGAAAATTTCCACTGTCATTAGTTAACGAGGGATTGGACATGAGTCAGATATCTGAAGTTTTCCACTGTCGTTAGTTAAAGATGGATTGGACATGAGTCAGATACATGAAAATTTCCACTGTCATTAGTTAACGATGGATTGGACCTGAGTCAGATATGTGAAACATTTCACTGTCATTAGTTAAAGAGGGATTGGACATAAGTCAGATATCTGAAACTTTCCGCTATAATTAGTTAATACGGGGTTGGACATGCGTCAGATATCTGTAACTTTCCACTGTCATTAGTTAACAAGGGATTGGACAAACAACAGATA
Organism: Macrobrachium rosenbergii; assembly: GCF_040412425.1. Classification (NCBI taxonomy): domain Eukaryota; kingdom Metazoa; phylum Arthropoda; class Malacostraca; order Decapoda; family Palaemonidae; genus Macrobrachium; species Macrobrachium rosenbergii. The sequence continues at coordinate 867,917 of NC_089798.1, read as the reverse complement.
TCTGAAACTTTCCACTGCCATTAGTTAACAAGGGATTGGACATGAGTCAGATATCTGAAAATTTCCACTGTTAGCGATGGATTGAACATGAGTTAGTTGTCTGAAGGTTTCCACGGTTTTTAGTCACGCGTTACTGGGCAATAGTTGGAAAGTTTCTTGGGACCTTAATTCAGGTAGCATCGGACAGGCGTCTTTCCTCGGGAACTTCGCTTGGACTTATTTAATTACTTGGCAAGTTCTTCCCCGTATTTGCTGCCTTTCCCCGAATTCACCTTAAAAAAGAAAAGCTTGTTGTCAACGATGTTATATATTCTTTTGAAGCTTGTTGCAGTGATCGAAATCAAATGTGGACATTTAATTCATTATTAGAATTCTAAAAAGTATGTATTAATAAAATTACAAATATTAACGGAATGGAATATAGAGTTGAGGACAGAGGCCAAGCACTGGGACCTATGAGGTCATTCAGTGCTGGAAAGGAAAGTGAGTGTAGGTAGGTTTGAAAGATGTAACAGGAGGAAAACCTCGCCGTTGCACTATGAAATAATTGTTGGGAGAGGGTGGCTAGCAAGAAGGAAGAAAGATAATATGAAGAGAGCTACAGTAAAAGGAATGAAAGGGATTGCAGCTAGGGGCCGAAGGGACTCTGCAAAGAATTTTAGTCATGCCTACAGTGCATCATGTGAGGTGCACTGAAGGCACCCCCCCCCCACCCCCCTTACGGCGACAAACAGTAACAAGTAAATATTAGTAACATTAAATATACGCGGATATAAGCAAAACTGAGCCACTTACCAGTACCTTCTCTTGATCCTCAATAATATGTTGCGCCCATCATTATGTTAATTAGAAGTCGGGCTGAGAGAGAGAGAGAGAGAGAGAGAGAGAGAGAGAGAGAGAGAGAGAGAGAGAGAGAGAGAGAGTGTGTTGGAAGGCACCTGGGAAGAATAAAAAATTCATATAGTATATTCTACAAGAAAATTGCAAAAAAAAATTTGGTTGAAGGTAGTTTTGAAGCATTTTTGCAATTTTCTGGGTTGTAAATTTCATTACAATTATGTATTTTGATTTCCCAGGGGCATCGAAGAAACAAAGGAACACATCAACCTTAATTTTATTAAGCTATATTGTAAATATGTGGTTATTCAAACACAAGAATGTACCTGAACGTTTGATTACAAATGAAATAAAAGCTTCCTTTATACGTAACCAAAGAGATATCAAAACCATTTTAAGAGACAAAATACTCAAGTTTTTAACGAAGAATTTTTGTAAGATTGAAAGCAATGTATTCTAGATGTAAATGTATGTAGTTCGAGATTTTTTGTACTTTTTTGTAAATAATTTACTGAATAAAGATTTAAAGAAAAAAATGTTGTGTTGTTCATTATGTTAATTAGAAGTCAGGCTGAGAGAGAGAGAGAGAGAGAGAGAGAGAGAGAGAGAGAGAGAGAGAGAGAGAGAGAGAGAGAGAGAGAGTTGGAAGGCACCTGGGATTCATTCAAGAATACAAAATTCCGAGGCAATTACTTCCTCCGGAAAATACTGGATGGCTAATCCAAAGAAGCCAAGATTCTCTTTGGGGTAATTCAGTTGAACCGGCGTTCCGAGCAAGGACGACATTTCGAGACAAATCGTCCACTTGAATATCGTTGAACATTTTCCTGACGGGCTAATTAATCAAGGATCAAAACAGCCAGACAAATTGGTGCAGTGCTATTCTGAGTCGGAGGACATTTAATAGGACGTTTTGATGTCTTGTCGTAGGTCATATTTTAGGTTATATTTTAGTTAAATCACCGCTTATTAATAGACAACTGTTTATATAACTGACTAACATACTGGGTAGATGTTTTGTGGGTAGGTATCATAAAGAATAAAGTTTACGGAACAAATTACACCTTGAAATAGGCCTCCCTTATAATACTTTTCTAATTGGCTATGTGGTATACTCTTAGAGTAAGGTGCTTGAAGTACTGCTCTAGGGTTAATTTTTACAGGATGAAATAAAAAAGGCAAAATGTCTCATTAAATCACTCTGCTGGCAAAAGAGATATAATCATTATAATCATTTTTTTACTGAGAGGAGATTCTGAATATACGATGAAAGGGAATACCAGTTAACCAACAAAGCAAAGACTTGCGTATCACCAACACTGATGTGGTTTTTGTATAGAACTAAAAACTTTCAATGCTTCCCAACATATGAACATCAATAAATGCAATAGATTTCTCCAAATGGCAATCATAAAAAAGATCACGTAGCTCTTAATTTATCCCCTTTCCCCCACCCCACCCCCCACCCCCCCAAAAAAAAACAACGAGTGCCGAGAAATATGCATTACAGAAGCGCATACGTTTCTAGTATTCACTAGTATGACATTACTGAAGCTGAGGTTACCACCCCACCCCCAAAAAAAGTTGTTGTAGTATCTAGGGTTATTACAACGACCTTCATCAAGATAACCATGGATAGGCTTTTATATTATATGTTAAAATAGATTTTCAGTTAAAGAAACCGTATCCGAGGAAATGAAATGACAAAAAAAAAGCATTTGTAAGGAAATTTCAACGTGGAGACGAAAACCACAACCATTCAGGGAGTGGCACTGGCAAAGGCTTAACAATAAAATGCAGGGAGGAAAGAGAATGTGGAAAATACCTGTCATAATGAGGGATGAATTAATTAACCCACTAGAATTATGAATGTAAGGACACGGGGGATAATTTACTTAATATCCCGGAAGTTGAAGAATACTTGAAAATAAAATGAATACCCATATGTTAACTAAGATGTTTTGCAGAATATGTAACAAAGGCATCAATCATAGTATGAAAATAAAGTTATATCTAAAAGATTTTACAGATTTCCGAAAAAGAGATTACAATGATTCTTAGGACTCGAATAGTAGGACAGAAGGGTAACGGACACTATAAGGGAAATTACGGAAATTTCATACTTAGATGAAATAATAAGGAGGGAAATGGAAGTGTTTTGGACATGACTTGTGTACCTTCCCGAACAGATTAGTTCATAACAATGTTAGCTGCTGAGTTAGAAGACCCATACCTACTTTAATGATAACTATTAGATGGGAGGCTGAGCATGAGTAACTATATCTGCAAGATATAACAAAGTAATTACAAGAGTTGCAGAATTTCAGAGGCCCTTTGCGTTGTCCGGAGTTGGAGATCATGATGAAGGCTATGCGCCTTCACATTATTTAAGTTATATGATGTCCAGGAAAACAAAACCGGCATGTAGTAATTATTTTTATTTGATTATTTCGTACTATATTGCCATTAATTTCACTTAAAACTAAGTCACTCCTGTTACATCCTTTGCTGTAACTTTCAGACATGTAAATCAATATTCTCCCGCAATTCAAAAGGCGAATAAAAATACAAATATGAGAATTTTTTTTAAAACTGACTCACCCAAGGAGCTGTTAAGTCTTTTGCCCATCATCAAAAACTATACCATGTGTCACTCTAACAATAAAATCTGACAGGTAAACAAAGACAGCAAACTATTTAATTTAATTTTTTTGTAGGGAAAGGGGGTTGTGGAGTCGTTGGGGTTTATAAAGGGACGAGAAGGTAAGAATTCTCATAAAACCTGAATACAAAAATATATCTAATATTCAGTGCAATTTGTGAAGCTTTGTCGGTCAGGAGCTGTTGTATAAAGCAAATGAAGTGAAAAACTCTTTGGATATGACGTTGAACGGCATGAAGAGCATTTGATAATACTATTTAATGAGCATTAACGATTAAAACTTTTGAAAAGAATTAATTGCTCAAATTTATAAGTCGCTTTTATAAATCGTTTTCTTTTGCATAGTGAAGTCGATGAATAATTTCCTCGCTTCACGTTCAACGTGGGCATAATTATGAAAGTGAAAATAAATTATGTTTCTAATCGAAATGGAGTTGCTTAATCATTCGACAGTTAGCCGTAGGATTTTGACAGGGTGACTGATGAGACAAATCAGTAACAAAAGAATGGATTTTTATTCTGACCTGAAATGGAAGTGATCTCGAAATGCGCTGTTGCACGTTTGTGAGATTTATGATTGCAAAAGATACTCCTAAATTATTCATTAAAAACAAACTCTGACAGACATTGCGAGACAGAATTGAGGAGCAAGACTGTAATTCAATAAGTCTAAGTAGGATTATTATGATGTCAATTTTCATAGAATGATAATTTGATATTAATGAGTACAATGGGAATAGGATCATCATTTATGCAGGCGATGTTGATAATTAAACCATTTACGATCCTTAACATTTTTAAACAGTAACAATAAAGTACAATGATTTAAGATGACAGGACCCTAACAATTATTGTACTGTTCAGAATTACCCACTGTGACTTCCATCTCCAGGTGTTAAGGCATCTATAATCCTTTTGTGTTCTTTAAAATGATCAGTAATTCAGGCAGAAGTGGCTCAGGATGAAAGATATCAGGACAGTTTTGGTGCTGTTGGTTAACAGCTTTACGTCATTACATTTTAGGAATATTAATTATACATTATATAAATATGGATGATCTGAATTAGATGAGCTAAATATGGTGCATGGTGGAGTGGAAAATGGAAGAGAGTAAGCAGAGAGAGAAAAAGTAAAAATAATAGTAAAAATAATGATTCCAGTATAATAGTTATAAAAAAATTGATTAATTACTAACGTGGACGTCATAATCAGAACTGCTGCAGTCATATATATTACTCAACCTTTGACTTCCTGACTCATGATTCTTTATTGATGTAAATACTTACAAATAACAAACAATTGAAAAGCCTATGTTCATTTTTTTTATTGTGGAGAAGCATGATACAGTGAACACCGGGGCGCAATGAATAAGAAATATCCATGTATATTGGGATTTACCTACATAATTCCTAATCGTCGTTACCATGTTGGTTTTAATTTATTTGAAAAATGGAATATGCTTATAACTGGTTCTCGGACGGAGAAATAAAGCTAGACCAAATAAAAGCCAGCCCCTCTTGGCTCTTTGTTCGTTTTTCGTTCAGTTCCCACGACGTTGAGAGTTAATGGAGTTGGTTGGAGTAGTATCCCTGCTTATCCTTTTTAATCCGTACCACTTGGAGCAATAACACTTCCCGGCGTTCCTTGTAGCTAATGCACATTTGTAAATCATTTCAGGACCTTAAGAAGTAAATCATAAGAAAAACGGAGGAATGCTATCTTGCAACACTTATTTCGAATTAAATAGTACGAAGCAACTTGTCAGCAGCTTCGAAGTACTATAAAATCTTAGGGGTAAAAATAGGGAGAATCGAAATGTTATAAAGGACTGTGAGTCCGCCAGCTGTTGTTTTGGTTCATTTTGCTTTTCTGCGTCCAGAGAATTGTTTCATGCGACCTTTCATGGGATAATCGCTGCTTACTGCGTTAGCCTGTTGACCTCACTTATCCATCTGTGACCTCTTTTTTAGAGACATGGCAATGCTGTTGAAAATCTCGACCACATTTCCAGAGAAAAGTGCTGGTTTCATTGTTACGGATTGTAAAAATATTGAAAGAGGCTTCACCATTAGAAGAAGAAAGCGTGCCACTGTATATCGTAATATTCGTATTTTAGATTTATATTACATTCAAATACTCGAAAATGCTGTCGAGAAACACAAATAAAAAAATGTGCTGGAAAGAATGTAAACAAATTGTTGATTAAGGCCAGATATATAGACAAAGAATGACGTTACAAAACAGTTTTTTATAAGATATTTGATAATGTCAGTATAACTGCCAGTACCGATAGATAATAAACTTTGAGTATAAAAACATTTTGATGAATCAAACCACAGGTGTGTAGATAAGCAACAATGACTTGCGAGGAGAAAAGTTTTTCCCTGAGGTGTGATCATTTATAACATATGCTTGTAACTCAGGGCATCACGACGTGAACGGAGAAAAACCACTTGAGAAACTCACGGAAAGAGACTGTTATGTTTACGAAAAAGTCACAGACAAAAAGTTCTCAATTTATTTATATACTACAAAAAAAAAAAAAAAAAAAAAAATATATATATATATATATATATATATATATATATATATATATATATATATATATATATATATATATATATATATATATATATATATTTTATTTTATTTTTTTTATTTTAGTTTTAATGACAGTTTATGACTTACATAGTGACACCAAAATTCTGTATAACAGCATAAAAAAATGTTAAAATGATGACATGCATTCCGTTCTCAAGAAAAATGGAAAAAAGGAGAGCACAAAAAAAAAAAAAAAAAATACAGGCCAAATATTTCATTATTGTTATTCAGAAGATCAACCCTATTCATTGCAAGAAGCCCACAGGGGCATTAACCTGAAATTCAAGTTCCCAAACAATATGGTCTTCATTTGCAAGAAGTGACAGGAGGTTATAGGAAATACAGAAAGAAAAGGATAAATTAACAAACTAATAAATAAATAGGTAAAAATGAATGTAAATTATACAGCACAAGAAGAATTGCTTAAGGGCAGTAATGCATTGCATCATCGCTTGAACTTTGGAGGTTGCAATTGCCCAAAGTCCTAAGGGAGACTAAGCCACAACAAACAAATAAACATTTGCACCCAGTAACAACGTGCAAATCAGAAACCTAAAGATCAGTGTTATACAACAGTTTGCGGTAGCATTGCATTGTGCTATTTTTGTTTTAGATCGTCAAGTGACAAACTAAAAATTGTTTTCGTCTTTTACGTTAGAAGCCAATTAATGAGATGAATTTCCAAGTATAAGCTTAGAGTAGCTGTGAATTATTATTATTTTCATTATTGCAACCAAAACTGCAAGCTTAGTCGAAGACGCTGAATGCTTCAAACCAGTTGGCCTAGTAGGGAAAGATGCCTACTGCAGAACAGGTAATATAGAAGTAAAGAAGAAACTATGAAAGAAAAATAACAATGAAAGCAAAAAAATAAATTACAAAAAAAAAGATAAATGACCAAAAATTAATGTCAAACAACAAATAAACTATGTAGTAAGGCTCATGTAAGCCTTTTCAGGAAATTGCCTTCGCACAAAGTTAGAACATCTGAAATTCTAACGATTCAGTTATATGATAAGGAAGCTATTCTGCATAAATTATGGTATGAATAAACCTCTAGAAAATTATGTGGCATTGAACTTCCGAGAAATAAGCCCAGACTGTCAGAATAACAGCATCCAGTACAATGTGCCAGATGCTATAGCCCGGGAATATCGGAATACGAAGGATGATCAGAATTATTAAATATTTTTTATATATGCTAACTGGACAACGGTGCCAGAGATTACTATCAAGTTCAGGATAAGAAATTTAATAGAACTGTAGTTTTTGTCAGTCAGTCTAATGAATAAAAGAATTTAAAATATTTCTGCAGGATAGGTAGGACTTAAAAAATCTTGAAGGACTTTCTCAATATACAGATTTTTTTTTGTAAAATTGAAAAAAGAGATGGACTAGGTATGTTTCTTAAAAGTGAATCTGTAATCAAGAATAACGCCTAGAATCTCATATGAGGTTCCAATACTTAGAGAAACATTGTCAATGAAAAGATTTGAGAGGACGGGAGCTGGGTGATGAGTGGCTGGTTTCTTGTGTTCATGACATGTGTTAACAATCATCCTCAAAGTTTCGCTAGGGTTTAGCTTCATCCCACATAATTTTCCCCATGCATTCTTTTTAGTTAAAATTCTAGTAAGAGATTCAACAACCTGAAAGGGCTTCTTTTGTGGTAAAATAGTATTAAGTTTCACTTGAAAAATTAGCAACCTAAGCCACGAACTTTGTTAGGCATAATTATTCCATTTGATAAAATAAAAATATTATATAACAATCATGTTGTAAAAGCTATCATTCAAACGATGAACAGGCTCAGCTTCCATAAATATTAGTTACCATTTCGGAAGTAAAGGATCAGTCAAAATTCCATTCCAGGGACAGCTTGCACAATTTTCTTCAAGAAAGAATTAAAGCGCTGTCAGAAGTCCTAACTGCAGGACTACACCATTGGTTATAACACCAGGGGAAATGGTGAATACTAGAGCCCAGCAAAAACAGACTTGAGCGTGGCCACAGTTATAAATTGTTCAAAGCCAGATTTGGAAGTAATATCAAAAGCTCTTAGGCTGAGAATTTCACACACAAAAAAAAAATCAACTACTCCCCGTGGTCCTCACCGAACTCGCTAATAAACAGAACAGAAACTTTTCTGTCATTCTCCTGTATCTTAACCATAGTAATGAGAAGAGACTCAATTTAGTACCATCTAAAACAGGGTTGTTACAGATTGAACACAAACAAAAGTTGTTGCCCTTATCACAAACCTATGCAACCTGGACCTCTGGGCAGCCATATTCATAACATGCCCTGGAAGAAGCTGGGTACGCGATCCTTTTATAAAAAGCCACCCGATAAATGCTTTCTTCTGGTAGGATTAACGTGGAAAAGGTCGTTTCTCGTCAAACAATCAGGGCGATATTATATATATATATATATATATATATATATATATATATATATATATATATATATATATATATATATACACTATATATATATATATATATATATATATATATATATATATATATATATATATATATATATATATATATATATATATATATATATATATATATATATATATATATATATATATATATATATATATATATATATATATATACACACACGCAAACACTAAGCTACAAATGTGTAATATTAAATTCCTCTAACTCAGGACTATCACTTAAAGAGAATTATAATGGAAAAAACATTTTTATTCTTGTTTAGATTCACTTTCATTGCGCACGGTATTGTCATAAATATTACAAGTGATAGTAACAAGAAAGAATGTTTTCATTGTTCGATATGGTTGAGATCAGCGGGCATATGGAAAAAAGTATTTCCAATTCTATATCCTAAAATATTTCCTATTCAGTGTACAGGAGAAAGTGAAGAGATTCCTTAACATCCAAAGTAATCAAGATTTTACCTTTATATATTTAGTGCAGGTAGAATAATTGCAAAAAACCATATCCCCCATAAGATTGGTAGTCTGGATTTCGCTTCCACTGGCCCGGATTCGACAGATCTTTAGAACGTGACTTAATTCAAGTCCGTATCATGTTCTGATTTCAGAAAACTGGATATTTGTTTTTATGGAATAGGGTACCAAATCCGATGTAAGGAAATCATACTTTTTGGGCTTCTTTGCTCTGGTCATATAGGATGCCCTTTGATAATATTAATAATAAAAATACTTAAAAATAATGTCAAAACTTGGTATACTGAATAAAATGACATTTATAAAACAATGTTTTGAAGAATATGAAGCACAATACAAAATTTCCCAGCTGAATACCCAATGCAGCAATAAAGTTAAAAATTAAGGGTATCAAATAAAAATAACACTACAGTGAACAATAAGAAGATATTCATATGTAAGCTTGAAGATTTCACATTTGAAAGTTACCGATTTTATTAAGTTAAAGGACAAAAAGCAGAGGAAATAACAGCAATTTGGATACTACAAGGGAAAATAACGAATGAAGTCACCGGTGAATGATCAAGTTCATTTAATATTTAAAACTGCATTGAAAAACTAGGATTTAACAGGAAACTGTTTTTTTTTTATTTAGCTGGCTATGTTCTTCCTATTATCATTTTTCTACTAAACACACACACACACACAGAGAGAGAGAGAGAGAGAGAGAGAGAGAGAGAGAGAGAGAGAGAGAGAGAGAGAGAGGCTTGTCAGATACTGATATGTTAAACTATTAAAATAATTTTTTGAAAGAAATTCCATCCATGATAATAAATTGGTTATCCTACAATATCGAAGGATTTTGATCCCTAAATATATCAACTACTCTATAAGTGGCTAATAATTTACTTCATAATTTATCAAAGTCTTTTGTTTCAATAAGCTATTAGCAACGTTCGACGTTTGCTAATTGCGCGTAACTCAGTTCAGAAACCCCGTGACAGCTATTGTGAAACGGAAGTTGGAAGTTTGATCAACCGTCGCCACCATTATTGATATCTGAACCTGTCTCACCTTTCAGAGATCGTCATGGAACAGGCTGGGAATTTTCAACCTTTGGACAGGTCAGTTGCTGAAGCTATACGAAATAAATTAAGTAATACTATGGATAAAGTGACGAAATAATATCTAAAAATATTTTTTCTTGTATTGGATTTCTTTGTTATTATTATTATTATTATTATTATTATTATTATTATTATTATTATTATTATTATTATTATTATTATTATTATTATTATTTCTGTAGGTGAAACCTATTCACATGGAACAAGCATACAGGGGCTATTGACTTGAAATTAAAGCTTCCAAAGAATGTTGGTTTCAACCTCCCACCGCAGACGCCACACTGCAACAGATTTTTCATCACCCTGGGGGAGACGCGAATCCGCGACCACTGAGGGGCATGCCACGACACTAAACACTGTACCAGCTGACCAGCTAATCGTATTATCAACAATGAACAAGTTAGGGATGATATTAGCAATATTATAGGTCAGATAACCTGAACAATTTTCCGAAAAAAACATTGATACTTGAGGAACCTCTAATTAATACACAGAGTGAAATGTATAAGATTGTACAGAATGATAACCTACTGCTGTTTTTCCTGAGTTTCCTGGATGACGGAGTTTTGCTGTCCGTCTGTTGGACTTGTAAGCTAGTAAAATACACAGATATATACACGAAGACACACGCACGCGCGCACACACACACACACACACACACACACACACACACACACACACACACACACATATATATATATATATATATATATATATATATATATATATATATATATATATATATATAATCTTCATCCCATGAAGATGAGATATGTCAATATAGATAGTCGACAGTAGAAAAGAGAATAAAACACTCATAGCACGATAATTTCCCCTTCCACCAGGCCTCTTCAAGAGCTTTATTACAACTGTAATAAAGCTCTTGAAGAGGTCTGGTGGAAGGCGAAATTATCGTGCCATTAGGGTGTTTTATTCTCTTTTCTCCTGTGGACTATCTATATTGCACACACACACACACACACACACACACACACACACACACACACACACACACACACACATATATATATATATATATATATATATATATATATATATATATATATATTTTTTTTTTTACTTGTGTACGCTCTCATCAAAATTAGCTGATTATCAAGAACTTCTGAATAAATTTATTTATCTGATATTTTATGATATCAAGAAGTTCATAACAGATTTCATCTTCGGAAACCATTTTCTTATGATTTCCTTCCGACAGCTCTCTGTTCACTTCATACATATATAAACTCAATTGTAAACCTTTAACACTTCCCTCAAACAAATCCTTTTAATCCAGTCCCTCTTAAGGCATTCCTCCCTTCTAGATCTGACAGTTACAGGAAAATGCAATCAGTCTTTATTGTCAGTTATAAACAATGAGATATATAGAGTATGAGTGTCCTGAAAACAGGAAATAACTGCGAAAAAAGAAAATTGTTGTATCAATGAATCTAGGTAAACGGTAACCAAAGTAGAAGTCCTCGTAAATTGGGAAGAATAGAATTTCTTTTAAGAAAAAAAATGCAATATCTAGTTGAGTGAAACTTTCTGGTCGAATACACAATAACTTCATTGTTGAAAAATTAAGAGTTTGCCCCCCCCCCCTTTTTTTTATAAAAGGAGAGTTGTAATGTTAATATAAATTCAAATAAAAGCAGCAAAAACTAGAATATAAAAATATGGAAACCACGAAACGAAGAGCGATGAAAATTTGTCGGAAAGAATCAAGCAAAGATTACACACCATTAAACTTTGCGCGTCTGTATATTAAAAAAATATGCAATAAATGACACGTGCCAGGTTAACATTTCCTTTTTTCAGTGGATAATGGATCATTTTTAGTTTTCTGTAAAAGATGGCTTTGACAGTCCTTCCGCACATTTTCTGTCCTCCCTCAGATCTTGGAAACTACAGAGGCTAGAGGGCTACCAATTGGTATGCTGATCATCCACCCTCCAATCATCAAACATATCAAATTGCAGCCTTCTTGCCTCAGTACTTTTTACTTTATTTAAGGTTAAAGTTAGCCATGGCCGTGCTTCTGGCACCACTATAGCTGCCAACAACACAGGCCACTACCGGGCTGTGGGTGAAAATTTCATGGGACGCGGTTGAGAGATTCTTGGGCAGTGGCTGAGAGTTTAATACAGCATTATACGCTGTTCAGAAAATAGATTGCGCTGAAGAAACTTCTGCGCATTTTTTTTTTACTTATTATTTATTTATCTATCAATAGACTTGTTTCATCGTTGATGTCGAATTACGTTACTCATATGTAAGAGATCGGACTAAATGAAGGGGGATGATTTAACTATAATATATCGAATTCTTAAGTGATAACCAATCCAGCAAGGTACAAATACTACCTGAAAACCCCTACAAACAATAAGCATGTAAATATAGATTTACTAAAATAAATAACTGGAGGTTCATCTTATTACTAAGACCTTAAATTTATTATCTAAGACCTTCACCAGCACAGCAAATCAAATTAAAGATACTTTTTCCCTAAAAAAACACTACCAGAGTTAGTAACACAAATGTAGATATCTTGACCCCAAATATATACACCTTAAATCTCTCTATATCACTTATAATGTGCGAGAGAAAATAACACTAAAATATCCACAGCGCGCAGATTCCCATTTTGTTGCGTTTTAGAGGTAATCGCCACACGTTATATGTGCAGAAAACACTGAGAGTTCTTTAATCGACGTTTTTGAGGTGATTCCTGACTTTGTTTCGGATCTGGGACCATTTGTAAAGCCAATGATCTCCTAACAGGACAAGATGTCCGGAGGGGTGTCAGTTGACGACGCTAATGAAATAAAAGAGTTTCTTTATACCAAGAGATAGTTTCCCACAATGTACGGCTTACTTTTCTTTCTTGAATTACTCGCAGAACACCCACCACCTATAAATGTGCGCATTGCCAATCCACACTTAGTGCTGGTCTGAGTTTTCCAATTCCCATCCTTCCACTACTTTCAGTAGACCTCTGAAGCTGCAAACATAACCGTTATTATTAATCCAGTACTGAAAGAGGAGAAATGCTTTGGTTAGTCATCTTACTAAATAATTCAACAGTATTGATATAATTGGCTATAGAAAGTTAAAGGATGATTCCAGCAAGATTTTAATTTATGCTATAAAACTAAGCACTTTTTCCATGCTATCCTATACCTGTGTTGGTAGTAGTTGTATTTATTGGATGTTATTGTAAGTAAAATACCATTGTATTGTTGCAATAAGACACCAGCCCGCAGCAACTTATCTGGAGTCAATGTGCAACTGTAAAGGTTTCTCCAAACTAAGCAATAACCAGAAATCTGGATATTTCCATTGATTTCAAGTTTTCAGTAGCTTTATTACATTTTTCGATCCATTTGCACAATTCACACCTCTTCTGCGCTATCCAAAAATGACATCACTTCCCTTATTGTATGTGGTTTTTTTTATATATGATTTCACTCTTCCAATCTTGCATTCCCATGGCCTTGCCAGCCATTTGCCGCCTTCATAACTAAAAGATTTTGCTGTACTTTTCCAAAATTCCATTTTTACTAAGCTCACTGTTTTCATGTGTTTCTGGAATCGTTGAATACTTTCTTCAGTCTGTCCAAACATTTTTCCAAACTGCTTCCATTAAGTTATATTGTCTAAATATATTTATACCTCAATGAAGAAATATCCTAATGTAATGAATATAAACATGTACATATACATATACATACATACATACATACATACATATATATATATATATATATATATATATATATATATATATATATATATATATATATATATATATATATATATATATGAGTTGTATAAAAAAATCCCATGTATAGATATAGATGGAGGATGATAAAAAACGCCCTTACTCCACCCAAATTTAGGTTGGTGAACATTTCCATTGAGGAAAAAATAAATGTTACTCACACATAATGTGTTTATTTTGGCAGTTTTCTTTGAAGTTTACCGAAAAATAGTACTCAGATGGTTGGAATTTTGGGGAGAGGATGCCTATAACATCGTTTATATGAACTTTTGTCTACGGCGATTGGACAAAATATGTTAGTATATATTTTTAATAGGAATATTTACATGAACGAACGTTTTGCTATAAGCTTTTAGGTGTTAAAAGTGAACGGCCGGATAATGGGCCTACAAAGGGAGATGAAAGTCCCACTAACCGGTCTAGATATTTTGTTACTAAAAGACCCTTCGTGGAAATAACGGAGCGTAAAGGGAGGTCATCTTTTTGGGTTTTTGGGAGGCCATAAAAGTACAGAGGAAGCGTGTGCATTTAAAGGTTTTTAATGAATAGTTGTCAGTTTTCCCCACCGAATTTTCAAGCCCTTTTGTTGAAATTTATAGCTATGATCTTAATGACCTCACTGATTAATTTTTCGTAAGCGCATGCGTAATTTAATAAATCCAATGCTTCGCTGCGTATAAGTCTTTGTAAAGAGTAACAATTATTTCTCCATTGTGGTGAGAATGACGTCCTGATACCCGAGTGATGAGGCAATAGCTTTCAGGGGCCTGTTTAAAACGATGTTACTTTTGAAACTGGTAATGCAATCAAAGTTTAATTTTATTCCTCGAATGAAACGCCTAAATTGAGCTCGATTTGTTCATTTATGGTTGGGAATGAGTTTGCAGGCTCATCTTTTGTTAACGTTCATATTTATGCACTAGCGCTAGTTGACCTGTTTAGTTCGTTTATTAGACGGTGAGTGACGTAAATAGCTTGTATTATCTTTATTCTTCCTTGAAGGATCCCACATACTGACGTCGGAAACGGATGAACATTTCAGCTGGATAATACCTCAAAAAATATTGTTTCTCCCATCAAGACTAAAATAGTGGCACAAATAAAAAAAAAAGATTAGACAAGTGACTTCGAGTCAATATCGTCTAATAGCTAGTTCAATGCATTCGTTGCCTTTGATTAAAACTGAAAGTGCACCGGTGACAACGGATTTAAAGACGCAACATTTTGCATTTTGGAAATCATGTACTAGAATTAGAGTGATAATTTAGTGTTATTCTCTGTTCCACAATATTTTAACAACAATCAAGGTAGTGTTATTGATTATAAAAATAACGTTGAAAAAGTTGTCGCACTGAAGTAAACGAAAGGATAGAATAATCAAATTACTAACGGAAACCGTATAATCAACCAGGGTCAGGAAACGGTCAATGATGAAATTACCCTCTGATCGTGCTTCTCAAAATGATTACATTTTTGAAGGCCTGTTTGATTTCAGTATTTACTGTACATGAAGTAAAGGAATGCATTTTTAGTTTTCTGTAAAAGAAAACTGTTGAGATGGCTAATTGTCTCTCCGCCCTCAGATCTTAAAATCTACTGAGGCTAGAAGGCTGCAAATTGATATGTTGATCATCCACCCACCAATCATCAAACATACCAAATTACAACCCTCTTACCTCAGCAGTTTTGATTTTATTTAAGGTTAAATTTAGTTATGATCATGCGTCTGGCACAGTTATAGATGCCAACAATACAGGCCACCACCGGGCCGTGGCTGAAAGTTTCGTGGGCCGCGGCTGAGAGTTTCATGGGCCGTGGCTTAGAGTTTCATACGGCATTATACTCTGTACGAGAAAACTCGATTGCGCCAAAGAAACTTCGGCGCATTTTTTACTTGTTATCAACTGATATCGTCTTAGATAAAATTATAATATAAAATGAGGAAAATATGAAGGTATTAAAATCTCTCTCTCTCTCTCTCTCTCTCTCTCTCTCTCTCTCTCTCTCTCTCTCTCTCTCTCTCTTAGGAGGATAAAGCTAACTTTTGCTCTCAAGCCTTCCAACGCTGAAAGATATTTTTTGATCAGTGCATTGTTTGATCTCTTCTCGGCTGAGTTTGAAATAACAAGAGTATATTTACCGGGATTCTCTTTTAAAATCCACTGTAACCCAAATTTTTATTTGGTCGTTAAAGCATCAAATGCAGGAATGATATAAATTTCCTTTTTTATTCATTCTTAGGGACACATTGAATTTTGTGCTTCTTCGGAAAGATGAGAAGCTTTTTCTCTGCTCTCTTTAATCTTTCAAGAAGAAAGAAAGTACTTGATTGCTGTATTACATCAATGAATGTGACAGAATTATTCAACACTAATATTGAAATGGAACCGACAGTCTGACTTGCATTGTGTTCTTTTCTCCATTCAGGGCTTCGTTGTAGGTGCTCCTTCTTGTCACATCGTGATAACAATCATAATTTTGATTGTTATGCAGTCTTCCTGGAGAGAATTATTGTCACAACCTCAACCACTCGTGGTGTTGACTAGAATAAACAAAATTCAATATAAAAGATTCAACTCTGAAGGTTTTGACATTACTGGGCTGGGTGTGATTTAAAAAAAAAACAACAAAAGATAACATGTCTATTATCTTTTTTCTGCGAGTATTACTAACAATTGTATTTTTTAAAATTTGATTCCATAATATATCAAGTTTCGGTACAAGAATTTTTTATTTTTTTCTTGAGCTTTTCCATGCTGAGATCTTAAAAACCTATATTTATTTTTGGCGCTAACTACTAAGATTGGAGAATTCGCATTACCCATTAACAGGTTAATGAACTTCTGAGTACCTGATTTTTATATAATGGTAATGTTTGAAAGTACTGGATAGCATACATCACCTTTTCAACCCCGCCGAATCTCTTCGGAATATGCAGGGAAATTTATTTTTGAGTTGTGCCCTGCTAGTCGTGCTAAACTCTTTTTCTTCGTCATTCACATATCTCCAGTATGAATATTAAATGTTATGCTGAAAATAATCCATCTATATGCTTCATTAATTTATGTATGAGAGGATAATGCTAATTTCCTTTATTTCATTACCCTTTGGCAATTGAGTTATAACATTGTTTTATTTCATTTATTTCAGGATACAAAGTTGTAATTTGATCTGTGAATTCATTTCGGTAACATAACTTTCTTTCACTTTTCAATATGATGCCTTTGAGAGAGAGAGAGAAAAAACAATGACTTTCAGAGATTTGCCTCTGATATGAGTGGAAAGTCAGGTTTCGACAATAAGAGCAAACCATTCTCCTCTTACTAGGGTTCGATGCGCCTACATTCAGTTACACCATAACGTTAATTTTTATTACCAGAACAGTCATGCATATGACCTTAAGAACTTTCTTTTACCGCGCTCAGCAAATATGTATTTTGAAATAATTGTGTACTCAATATTTTGACTACATGTCAAAATATTTTATTATCATTCATGACTTCGTCGTTGAAGAACTAAGAAGGAAAGCATATAATCAGAAAATTTACTGGTGCCTCTTTTAGTCGTAAAGAAAAGGTATTTTCCCAGAACTTTTAATAAAAAATACTCCGTAAAAAATCATATATTATTGAAAGATAATAAAACGCGGTGCATTAGTGATACGATTTCTCAAATTCATCCCAATTTAATGGAAGATGAAATTTAAATCTTACATGCTTGCAGAATTTGATCTGTTTTAGCCACTGACCAAATGACACTCATTAAACTTTGGTGTGCCAGCATAATCTAAAAGAATCCTGATACCTTGAAAGGTTATAAAGGGCTCCTGATAAACGAAAAAAAACGAGGGAAGATTCTTATATTAATTTTCTTCAGACGATTTTCTATCGAAACTGGAGTGCGTATGTATATATATATATATATATATATATATATATATATATATATATATATATATATATATATATATATATATATATATA